>NC_092015.1:18507617-18795117 GCF_042242105.1 Pempheris klunzingeri
GGCTGGGAGGGAGAAAGGGACAAAGGCTTCTTAAAATTCAAGAAACAAAAAAAAACAATAAACAAACAGCCAGCATTTGTTTGGCTCCCTTAATTTAATGTGTAGGTTTATTGGTCGTTATGGCCCACGGTTTTATCATCAATACCACGTCGAATTCAGAAAGTATAGTGAAGAGCACTCTCTGATGGAACAATACAAATTCTACTTATCCACAGTTGGACACCATGATATATTTCTGGATCTAATGACTTAGACATTCCTTCTTAGTCCCTTTCTTGCTCACTTATAAATGTGCTACTTCTTCCCTAACCCACTTATTAATTTCTTATTGTAATAGATAATTGAGCCAAGCAAGGTCAACAAAGGTCTTCAGATTAACAAAAGTCTTAAAGTGGAAATTTCTACGAGCAAGTTCACCAATTAATCCTGCTCCTTTCTGTTTACTTTCTCATCTCGTCTTCTCCCAGTTTTGGTTCTTTATTATGTATTAATGAATATATTTATTTGTAACATTGTGATCATTAATTTTCTCCATTCTCTTATTTGTCACACATATTAGTGTGTGTGTGTGTGTGTGTGTGTGTGTGTGTGTGCACTTGCAAGCCCACAGCTCCAACATTGCCCTTTAATGGTCCCATAAAGCAGGGCCTCATTTCCCCTCTCAGGCCTAAATTACAGCCACTCCCCGGGGACGAGGCATCCCTATCTGGCTGCAAGCAGCATATCACTGTGCTCTTCTGTGCTTCACAGAAGGAAATGAGGTCTTTTTTTGCCTGGATGACTATGGAATACAGCACAGGGCTGGACGTGCAGTGTGTGCGTGTGTGCACTTGTGATTTAGGAAAAAGTCTGTGCCAGTATGTGTGAGTCACAGTTTAAAACAAGCCCAGATGTCTGCATCATTGTACGCATGTGTGTGCGAGTGTGTGTTTGTGCACTTGTGTGCTTAAGTGCAGTTCCAGACAGAATGGCTGAGACAGAGTCGTAACGCTTTCTATTATTGCCATCATTATCGGGCACAAGGGCTATCCAAAATGTGTGTGTGTGCATGAGTGGATTGTGTGTATTTGCGTGTGCGTTTAGCCCATGTGCTTGCCCAGACTACTATAAGCGTTGCCATTAAGCCCATCACTATGGGGCATTGGGGGCATTGGGCCCTTCATTGGACAATTCTGCGCCATCACCATCAAATGCACTATCGGGCAAATTACCACATTACATTTTAACGCAATGTGTGTACCGCACTTAGAATAACTTATTCCACAACAAAAGGAGAAGAAAAATGGTGGCTGTCAGCTCAATCAGTTCAACCCCTCCCTCTCCGTCATTCCCTCTATCAATCTCAGCCCATCCCTCATTGCTCTTGTTCTCTCTCTCTCTCTCTTTCACTGTCTCTCAGAAGCATCGGTTATTCAATACTGAACTCTGCTGGCTTTGCAGTCAGATAAAGGATAGGAATTACACATGAGTAGCTGAGGATCAAGAAGGCGAGGATATGGGAGCGACTGGTCATCAAGCATGTATTACTCAGCTTTGCCACAGTCCATTATATACATACACATACACACAGTGGGTATGGCTTTTCATTTCTCTCTCTCTCTCCTTCTTATTCACACATACAGTTTCAGGCCATGGTCCCTCCTCCTGAGCAGCAGTGGATGAAGAGCGGGGAAGAATAAACAATGGTGCCCTCAGAGGTCTTGAGTATCGATGAACGGATCCAGCTAAACTGTTATCAGTGCAAACACAAACACTCAGATAGACCAACAGACAGAGGCACAGTGAGAGAGAGAGAGAGGCAGGGAGAGGAGAGGAGAGGAGAGGAGAGGAGAGGAGAGGAGAGGAGAGGAGAGGAGAGGAGAAGAGAGCTGAACAGGATGGAGGGATTGGAGAGGGAAATGTGTCTAAGAGTAGGAAAGAAAGAATGAAATGTAAGGAGAAGCACCCTCCTGACTCCAGGAAGGTAGAGGGGAGTGTGCTGTTGGTCAAGTTGTTTGACTCGTGGGACCAGAAGAAACTTTTCATAGATGCACACCTAAAACTCCTCCTACTCGTAGAACCTTCACCATCTGTTTGCATTTCAGAACTGGTGCCTGCTCCACCACTCATTGCCATTCAGTGAGAAGAAGGCAAAGAAGACGTGTCACCAGTGGTGTTGCATTGGTGGTTCTCCAACAGCAGCGGAACAGCTGTCATCTTGGGCAACCATTGCACACGTTTCATAATCTACTGCGTGATAGCTAAATCATCGCTATTTAAAGTCAGAAGGATGATCAGTGATTACTTTATGGTGCTCAAATTGAAAGAGACAGATTTCTTCACGTTTCAGGATGACATTAAATGATCATTAACAAAGGGAAATTACGACTCTTACGTAAATAAAAAAAATGCTAAAATTCAACACTGAGATTATTTGAAATTAAGTTAAACACAGTAAAACAACAGAGTTTTATCATAAGGTCTCTCACCTCTCTCACTCTCAGCTATCTCTCGATATGGTCTGAATCATGCGTGAGATGAGACACATTCTCAAAGCACATTCTTCTGTAAACTCGTTTATGTGTGGGAAATGGTATGCATGGCTTTGTGAGTATGTGTGCGTACTAATGCTTTTAATCACGTGTAAATGTGGGTGTGTGTAACTATCAGCGAAAGGTATCAATTTACAAATAAACATCTGAGCTCAGCCAACTAAGAGACGGTGAAATGGCTTTCAAAATGCAGATTTGTTTTGTCTTATCAGACACATGCCTCCTTGTTGTCATTTGTATGTTTGATGAGTTTTACTGAGCTTTCTATGTGGAAAGTTAATTCTTCATCTGCTCAAAACTGGAGTTAAACAATTTTTTTCAGCCATACAGTGGCTTTTGTGTGCTTGTTTGTATGCGTACCAGTCCAGCAGTCCTGACTTCACACTGTCCACAGTATGTTCCCTTCAGCCTGTTTCTTCTAGTTGTACCGATAATAGCGGGTGGAGGTGGTGGCGGTGGGGCTAAACAGGACAAGTACACTTTTGTCAACAATTGGAAAGGGAATTTGATTTAATATTATTCATATTTAAATGATATTCATGTAATGGACTACCTGCCTAGTCTGTCGAGACAAGCAGAGACAGTGTGAAAAATACATACAAAAAAGTATAAACAGCAAAACTGTATAAAAATTAGGATAAATAAACACTAAGAATGAACATGCTTATACAACGAATTGGAATTTTCAACCACACAGTGAACTGTGAGATGAGTGAATAACAAAACTCAAAAGACATATTACCTTTTACAATTAAGACTAATTGTATAAACCAAATCCCTTATAGAGTTGTATTCACTCATGTTGTGTGCATTTAACATGAATCAGCACATTTTGAAACAGTCTGATGCTTGTTCAAAACATTAATAATTCAGCCAAGGTTGGCTGTTGGTCATTGACATCAAACTTTAACAACAGAACTCCCCAGTCTGGCCACTGTGATGGCAAGAATCCACCTTACTCAAGCAACAAAGACATCGAACCTTTACCAGTTCCCAGGGTGCTGCTCTGTGGCTGCTCTTGAATGCTAACCTCCATGTGGAGGTGAGAGAGAATTTCACTGCAGGGTAGTCTATCAAAGGACCAACGGTTTTTAAGTACACATCTGTGGCAAGTACCCGGTACAGGTAAGCCACAGAAGAGGCCCAGATTGTGTCTGTAAACTACTCACCTGTCAGGGGTTCATCCTTCAGCACTCGGATCCTCACCTTGCTGGCTGACAGCTGTTGAGGAGACGGGTGTGACAAATCAGTGGTGACAGTTTGTGCAAGCTCCCAGGTTCCTAATACTCCTGCATTTTTTTTTACTGTGCAAACAAACACATTAACAAAAAAAGCTGCTGCAACTGAATTGACAACAACTTGAAGTCTCCTTGAATGTACCACACTGTGGCATTCAGAAATGAGGTGAATTCGTGTTAGTATTTAGAATTTGTTTCACATTATGACAGTCTACTCTATGTTTATTGCCTGTTTCACTATTCCACCACCTTTTACAAGTGGGCATTTAACAGCAGGGGTTGGCCTCTGTTAAAAATGAAATGCTGAGAATTTAATTATTCTTGTTCTTTTTTTACTCTCTGGCACTCACAGTCTTTAGAAAGGAGTTTATGGTAGTATAAACTCAAAGACATTAGGGTTTCTGCGATGCGACCTAGGGCGCAAACATCTCAAATCAAGGGGCAGGGTCCAAGTGCAGCCTGAAGTCTGATATTATGCTCTGTGTACTAACGGACTGGTAGTTTACTCTTTTCATAGATGCAGGCACATGGTGCATCTGCAGCATATATTGAAAGAGGGATTAGGAGAATTCTCTCTCTCTATGCACAGATAGATTTATCTTGTACCTTTTGGAATCTGTGCTCCTTGTTCTTCTTCACACTGTTTGTTGAAGCATTGATGTTTAAAGAACCACATTGTCCAGACTTCCACTTAAATCCTCGAGAATGCCTAAAACAGACAGAGGGACAAAGGGCAAAGAGATAGTGTTTCTCATGAAATGCACCTTTTTGAATTCAACATGCATAGCTCATCTATTGCAGCATCACAGAAACAGTGATGATATCTGTTTCAGTGCTTGATTTTATTTGTTTATGGTGTGTTTTTTTTTTTCATGAGAACATATTTCCCATATACACATAATGTAAGAGTCACTCTGATGTTCATTCCACATTAGAAGATCTGGGTATGGGAGCTAAAAGCGTAACAATCCCTCAGCGACAATACATTTTAATCATATTTCTAGGACAAATTCCCATTATATTCGAGAGCCTTGGTATAACTGTTCACTTAGGATACAGTATGTACCAATAAAGCGCAGTGAATGGAGAAGATAGATTCTTTATATGTCCACATTGACTGTAAAAACATGGAACACAATCATTCTTAAACTATATTAGACTTGGAAGATTTAGCAGAAACTGCAATGCAAACACCCTGCTATTACCGTGTTTCCACTAGGGTGAAAGTGAACTCTGGATAGATAGTAACAAAAGTCAGAATTAATGCATTTTAATCCATTGAAGTACCCAAGGAGACTGAAGCACTTTAATAACAGTGCCGGGTTTTAAGTAGAGGAGAAGGAACTGATGTCAAGAAAGAGAAAATAATATCAGCATGAAAAAGGCGTAACAGTACTACGTAACTAAATCCTAAATCCCCCAGACTAAATCCACGGAAAAAAACTAAATAAAAAAGAAATTTAAAAAATCACTTTGTACCATTAGACAGAAAAGAGTGTTTAATTTATAACAGCATGGTGCTTGTGTTGTTAAGAGGACTTAGAGCAGCAAGGAAAAGCACTTTGCCACACACCTTTACATACACACAAGAATTCTGCACATGGCCAATGTCATGGGAGCCTAAATTTTCACACTGCGTGATTCAATCTAAGACCAAAAGGATGTTTTGTTTTACTTCTCATTGAAGACAATGGAGGTCTATTGAAGCTCACACATAAAAAGTGAATATGAAAGGTTGCAGGCACTATACCTCCTCAAACAGTCCTCGGACATGGATGCTTATGCAAATACAAGAACATGAATGCAATTGTGCACCTGACACACGCTCATGCAGGACACTCATGTCAGTCGCAGAAAGTGAAGAAATGAAGAGGGCTCATTTAGACGGGAGTTATTCATGCTAATGTTGTTGAATTATTTATGCGTTTTTATGCTATTGTGATGTTTGGCTGTCTTTGAAAGAAGTTTATTTTCAATTGAGCTGGCAGCCTGTCAAGGCACAGACAGTCAGACTATATTTGTGTGTGAGAGAGTGTGTCTCCCTGTATCCTAGTGTGAATGTGTATGTGATGGCAAGAGTTGCCAACACCCCTGATGTTGTTGCAGTGCTGCGCTGTCACTGAGGGTGGGTGTCAGGTAATCACCCTGGCGACATCACCTTGGCAACTGGACTGTCGCTAGGGGAGACAGTTGAGGCACACCCCTGTCGGTGCAGGATGACAGGGTGTCCCCTCAGGACGGGCAACCTGGAAAGATAGTGTGTGTGTCTGCTTGTGCATCTCTGTGGACTTTGTATTAGCAAAGATCTCATAATCTAATCAGCAAAAACACACACACAATTACACCCACACATGCATGTATGAGTACACACGCACAAAGTAACAATGGCTGAAAGATGTATTTAGAAACATACAGATACAGATCCTCGGTGTAGTCAATGTTTCCCTGTTTTACAAACACACACACACACACACACACACAAACTATTGCATGGACTGTGAGTGGTGAAGTTTAATCAACACAGCCAAAGTTCTTTTCAACACTTAGAGAGAGATTTTGTTGAATTCAGTCAATGCAAACGCAGCGATGCAGTGAGAACACAGTGACCTGTTACACAAGCAGAGAAAACACACACAGACACACTTGTATCACACCTTTCACCGTCGAGTGGATGGATACCAGATGACAACCTCTGAGTCACAACTTGCATATTGGAAACAAACATCAAACGAGACACCAAATGCCACCTTGTCAAAAATCATTTGTTCTTCAAAGTCAAAGCGGAAGAAACACAGCGAGGAGTACCGCTTCACATTAGCTTAGAGTGGGCGCATATATTCTAAATGATAAACAGATATATTGCAATGAAAGGAGAGGAAAAAACATTTCAAATGATTGAATTTTAACCCAAGGCAAACACCACCTGTCGTACCTGGACATACTCATGTCTAACACAAGGACACACACACAGACACCTACACGGCTATCACCTTTAGCTGACCCCTCTCACCCAAAGGGAGATCTGATAACATCTGCGTCCTACACGCATGCACACACGCAAATGCACACACACTTTAAAGTCTAATGCCAAAGTAATCATGTCCTTTATCAATTCACTCTCTCTCAGTGCGAGACGAGAGGACAGAAAAAACGGGGAGGACTGAGAGAGGAGAGAAACTTTCCAGAGAATCAAACAGAGTCTTATTCACATTTTGGGCCGGCAGGATCTGTGTCAGGTCACAGGGTCAACAAAAGGTATTTATACACACACAGGGGGAGGAACCAAAAGAACCAAATCAAGCAACTACTAAAATAGAACTAAACAAAGGCTGGAAAAAGAGTAAAAGAGAGAGTACAGCCAATATATAGAACACAGTAAAGAGACAGAAAAGGAAGCAGGAAAAAAAGGGAACCTCAACTGTACTTCTAGATAAGGCGAGAGCTAGAGTCTGTAAGCCATGTAGGCCTAAAGACAAAGCTACATTAAATCTGCGATTCAGACGGGCCAAACCAGAGAACGATGTACTGTGTTCGCCCCAAGCCGCCGGCCTGGCTTTATTATCGCCTGTGTACTCTTCGCAAACTGATTATACCGCACCTCCTCTCAGCTAAGTGAATTTGTCCGCCTATTTTTTGGGTGCGTATGTGAGAGTGCTTGTGCGTAGCCCCAACTGTAAGACAAAGATGAACAATTCATCTACTCCAGGAGCTCTGCGATCTGAGAGAAAAGCAGAGAGAGGAAAAACAGAGTGGTGCATAGCATAGACACAGAGTACACTGCGCAGCCTGAGCATAAATCACAGCTCGAAGATCTACAGTGAGGACTTGTCAAAGAGTCGCTCGCATGTTCTGAGAAGAAAAAGACAGGTAAGGGAGGGACCTTGGAGAATATCCAGGTAACCATCACATCACACATCAGAGGACCTGATTAACCGCCAAACCCCCGTCCTTTTCTGCTTTCTCACGTGTCAATCAGAGAGGAACTCTACTTCATTGGAGGTGTACCAATTAATTGATTGAAACTGCTAAACTGGGTTTCACTTTCATCTAAGAGACTGCTGCATCGCTACACCAAGCTTTTAGATAAAAGGTAGGAGGGAACTGCAGCAACATTAATGTGGAGCTCAATGGTAAAAAGCCTGACAGGATATGTGTATCTGTTTATTTTTAGTGACTAATAACATAATTTACTCCTTGACTGCTCCTCATCAATCTGAATTCCTGTGTTTTCGGCTTCATCGCTTACATCACCTACAAACTTTCTTCTTCTTTCCATCCTCTTTTGCTCACTGTGTCGACTGTATTATCAAGAATGGCGACCAACAGACAGCAAATATACAACACAAACCAGGGGTAGCAGTATGTCGAACTTGAAAAGCAACTAATCCAGACCCATGTCAAGTGAAACAAAGGGCTCGCTGTGAGTCCCTGCAATCCGTTCTTCATCTTACCCCTGCAGTAGCACTAGACAGGAAAATGCATTTAAATGTTCCACCTTGCTCTCCATGACAACAGCTCTGCACGGTCAAGACTGATTAGTGACACCATTGCACATGAAAATGAATCAGCAAAGCATTATTAATCATGGCATGTCTAAAAGGAGAGGCTGACAATGTTTCGAGTCTAAACAGGAAAGTAAAATCATTCTAAGTGGGATGTTATCTTTTTTTTTCAGTTATCAGTTATCATATCCAGACGACACTATTCCATCTATTTACACTTTGTAGTTGAGCCAGCTGAGTCTTTCTCCTACCTTCACACACTACCTCGCTCTCTTTCACACACACACACACACACACACACACAGACACACACACAGACAGACAGACTCTCTATATCTTTGCACCTCTTTCAAGCTGGCTTACACACAAATGTAAAATCTTTCTCAAGCTAGTAATCTTTCAAAGGCATTGGGGCTTAAGCAGGATTCCTGTCCTGTAGCTGAGTTGAGTGTGTCTTGAAGGAACACAAGACTGACAGAATCAAAAAAAAAAAAAGTGTAGCACCCTCTGTAAGCTGCAAAGTAAAAGCAAAAAACACAAACAAAAACAAGTGACATTATTTATGGAGGAGTAGTATCAAATGACACACACAGGCAGCCACGCACACACACCTTGTCGTATCTTGGGGCTGGTGGAGCGGTAAATGTTGCAGTATTTCAGTGTGACAGGAAACACTGTGTTTATGTGCTTATCGTTTGTGCAGCCTGGACAAGATGGCCCTCTCCCCGTACTGATATAGGGCTTCTTAATTACAGCAAGGCCTCCACTGAAAAACAAAGCAGCATTTACATATATGTACACACAGACACAGTAAATACAAAATTATAATCTCCAGTATGCATTTCTTTGTTTGTTTGTGATGTATGAATTTGAACCAAAAGAAATACATCACGTGTAAAGAGTAATTATCTGCGCGTGTGTGTGCGTGTAACCTTTTTCTGGCCGTTACTGTTTGAAGCAGTCCATGTGTAATATACGCACTCTGCTTCTCCCTAAAGCTGTCCCCGAGTTATGTGCTCATATATTGTGATATACACCTCTATTAAGCCATTCTCCATAACTTCACATTGGGTAACACATCTCTGACTTATCAATGAAATGAGGTAAACTGCAACCAGCGAATAAAACAATCACATTTATAACCACTGTTTTTTATTCTGCAAATTAATTTCCTGCATACGCAGGCTAGGATGCCTCTGAATCTGAGTTTGTTGGATAATTGTCACAGTAATGGGCCGGCTCCATCATAAAATGAGAGGATGCTTTTTTAAATGCTATTTGTGTGTCTGTGCGTGTGTGTATTTCACATTTTAATAGTGTCACACACACAGGCACACAATATTCACTGTGTATGCTGTATTAAGATGTAAAACTGAGTGTATATAAGTGTGCGTGAGCGTGTGCGTGTGCGTGCGTGTGTGTGTGTGTGTCCGTCAGCCCTTCTATGATGCATTCACTCTTCATTCATTCATCAGTAGACGTGGCCCTCGGACAGCCAGTACACCGATACGTACCTACCACTTGATAAGCAGTGTTTACCACTGAAAACACGCCTGCTTTTGTATTCTGCCCCCTCTTGATGATCAAACCAGAGTTACAAACAAAACATAATCTCTTTTGTCAGGATGACATATATCGTTTGTCATTTGACAAGTGAGAGCTTTGAAACAGAATGAAATGTTGGAGACAGGCAGAAGAGTCTGTTTCCATTGCTTCTGATCACTTTGCACAGTGACTCAGGCAGTTTGATTACGTGTAGGCCTGCGCCACCTTTACAGGAGGAAAATAAATCTACCTCAAAGAGAACGTGGTCACACTGTGTTCCTTGGCAAATTCAGCCAAGGAACACAGTGTGAATATCAACAGGTGTCTGTTGAATATGGAAAACAAATCTCTGAAGTTATCTGGTGGCAGAGGAACTATGGCTCTGATTGATTAAGAGACTTTTCTTGTTTGTATTGATGCTCTTGTGAAGTGTCATCAGTTACAACCTAAGCACAGTTTGAATTCAAAGTCCACATCTAGCCAAGTTCAATCCAAATCACAAACAGTCTGAGCTAGTGGTATTAGGAAGAATGCTGCTGTCCAAATTGCAAATTGATTGCACTGTATCCTCCCATCTTTGAATGTTTGGATTTCCATGCTGAATTTGCCAAGTTCAAAGTATAAGAGCACGAAGTTGGCTAATAAACCCTCAAAGAAACTGTACAACCTTTTAAGCTATGACGTTAACATTGTACTTTGTCACAAAAGCATCTCTTGTATTTTATTTTTATTTCAGATCAAAGACTAATGACTGGCTTGATAACTGAAGGGCATGCCTGTGATCTGAATGCTCACTGAACTGTGTCATGGAAATAAACTATGGTTCATCTGTTTTCAAGCATGATTTTTACAACTTTCAAAAATACTCAAAGTTACTTCTCACCTTTATCACCAACTTGTGTAAAGCATCATTGCTTTTGCCTCTCAAAATGAAATAAACACATGAGAGGCATTTATCGAAATAAATACAAGCATTTGCTGGGAAAACATTGCATATGTTGCTCAAAAACATCTGTGAGTCACTCTAAATCCCCTGCAATTACACTTAAGAGATGTGACAGTTAATGTATCGCCTGTTGCAAACAAAATTGGCAGACTGAAAATACAGTGGCAATTACAGGAGCCAAACAAAAGCACGTCAAGCAAAATACATTGCAGACAGGCACAATCAGGACTTGCAGTTTTGATTATGATTGAGAAAAGTGAGGACAGAAAAACTAAAAAGAAATGGGGTACTTGGGTTAATGCTATGCCTAGTGTCTGTGCACAACATGCCCTGCCATTAATGTCTTTCACATGCGGGGAACATTTTTGGCCATCAATTCAAGAAAAGGGGAAATGTGAGTAAAGTTGCATTGCATACAAGCTGTCTGTCAGGCTCCACTGACCTTTAGAATAGTCCACTACATGGGCATCAGCCGACTTCATCTATGTGTGGCTTTAACAATTCTATGACTGCTCCATGAAAGGGAAAACTTCCACGGCATATTCAGCCTTTTCTTGACCTTTATAGGAAGAGAAGTCATCAACCTCCCTCTCTCTCATTTAGTCTCCTCCTCCATCTATCTCTATTACTGTGTCTCTACTGTCTTTGTCACACAGTTGCTGTGCAATCTTTTTCCCACCTTCCTACGACCCTCGCCAAACTGCGGTCTCTCCATTAGTCACCCGCTCTGTTCCCCATGTGTTAAGCTGTGACAGTCTGGACTTAATGTTTTTCAGCACATATACGTTCAGCGTCATATCCCTCATCCCGCTGTATTCATCTTTCAGTCCCACTTGTTTGTAAAAACTTTCTTTTAGTTCTCCCTCTTCCTTTTATTTTATTTGCATTCCTTTAAAACTGTCTGTTTATTCTGGGTGTTTCAGATCACACTGACAATTACTGTGACCAAGATAATGGGGCAAATTTAACATCAGTACATGACAAATCAAATACTGTAAATATTCCAGTACTCAGTTTGATTGGAATCGGGCATGTAGTTGTTGAGATGTCTTGCTGTGGGTTAAAGTATTTGGCATTCAGACAGACTGACAGATGGAGAGCTTCATCCTTAGAGCATTCATCCTTACTGGCATTTAAAACATAAAAATTCAAAAGTGAAAAGTTGAACCACTGCAAACTAATAAAGATATTCCACATGATGGAGTGCCGACAACACAAGGATCAGTAAAATTAGCTGTGCAGTAGGTTGAAACTTGAGTCAAGAACGTGAATCTCCCCCTTCTGTGCTTTCTGTTGCTGCTGCTGCTGCTGCAGTCGATCCCGCACATACTTATTCACCAGCCTCTCTCACTCCCTGTTTTACTCAGCCTTTACCCTCCTCCTGCCTGCTGCTTTCCACTGTTCTGCTACTCACTCCTCCTCCTCCTGTCTCCTACACCTCTCCTTTCTCCTCCGTCTGTAGTACATTAACTGCAGCACTGATACTCACCCTCTTTCCTCCTTCTCTTTACTCATGCTCTCTTTCAGCTGTTGCAGTTTCTCCTCCATCTCTTTGCTCTCCTCGGCCAGAGTCACCGTCTCCATCTGCAGTGCTTGCAGGTTCCTATGGCAACATACACACACACACACACACACACACACACATATATGCAATCAATCAACAACAATCAATCATACAAATTACCTACTCTGTCAGATTGGACAGCCAGGCTTTCATCAATATGTTCAATTCATCTGCTGCACTAGCAGATCCCTGTTGCCACGACTGATCAATACTTTAATCAATTAGTCACTGGATTAGGGTACCACCAAGGCAGACATCAATTAAGTCAATTACCTGTTGGCAAATGAGAAACTACATAGGAGACTGGACTCAATTTTGCACTAGGTAATATGAAGAAAACACATACATTGCAATCAGAATCAAGGTCACATGGTTTATCTGGTCTGAAATCCCATTCTGTTCTAACGCAGAATGGACCTTTTTCACAGCAGATGTATAATAATAATAATAATGATAACTTATTTGATACCCAAGGACAACTTACAATGCGTAAATGGTAAAAGCAGTACTCAAAGAGGTCAAAACAGCAAAACGTGGCAAAAAGAGCACATGTCAGCAGACACGTGTATGGAGGAATAAATACAGTAGCACTGTCAGGACACGAGAGAAACGAAGAGTACAATCTAACAGTCCACTACTAGTGGTACTGAATCTCGGATATAGAATCTTTAAACCACATCATCAATCTTGTCTCATCTTACCTGGCGTTCAGCTTAACGGATTTGGCCGTGTTGTTAGGAAGCACCACAAAGTCATTTAAATTCATGCTTCTTCTTTCTGGGGGCTCAGGTATTCCTCCTGCGTCTTTAGCTGTGCTTTCAACAAAGAGTCTCTTCTGCAATGAAAACCAACAGTAAGGGAATAAAACTGACTATCACGCTGGGCCCAGGCTAAATCACATATTGCCATAAATGAATACTGCTGCAATGAAATGAGCAAAATAACTGGAACAGATTTGCCCAAATGTATAATAGTAAGTTAGAATGAGCGATCCTGTGTGTTTAAATTGTATCTGGCAAACGTACAGTAAATGCTTCACAAAGGCCTGGCAACTCTTTTAGGCACTAAAAGTCAATTAAGTTAATTAACCAGTAAGGCAGCTATAATTTATTGTTATGATATCAGGCAGCCACACCTGCTAGTAACTCATCTGATAGCAAGGTGACATAAGGTGGAGGTGATAAGCTACTGTAAGTTTAGGCCCTGGCAGTAGGCTACAGCTAAACTAGACTAAAATCAGAACTTTAATGAAAAATACACGTGCAAGTAATAACATTAACAGTGGTTCAGTGAGGTTTAAGTGCCCTTTGAGCCAGCAAGTCATTATTCACAACATCAGAGAGAAGGAAGCAGTTTTGATTAACATTATTAATCCCATGTGTGTTTTTCCTGCCATGACTGAAATTGTCTGTGCAAAAAAGGTCTCTCACAGACACTGTGGTGACAGACATACTGTGGCATCATGAAGCTTTTAATCAAGCTACAGCCTTCACACCACCACCACCACCACCACCCCACATCCACAGTGGATGTCTTTGGGGGGTTTTTTTGGCAACAGTGGCTGAGAATAATTCATGTCAGCTCAGTTGGTCAAAACCGAGAATATATTTGCTAAAGCAGAAAGTAATAGCGACAGTTTTAAATGTCCAACCTATTGTAACTAATGTGGCTATTTGCCCATGACTTGAACACATGTCTCAAATGGGAAAATGGGGACTAGTTTCGCTACATTTAGCTGCAACTCATAGAACATATATCTAGCAAACTTTAGCTAGTGCTAATATTAGCCAATACTGACTTTTATGCAGACAACCGAGCTGCTACACAGCATTTGACAGGATGAGACGTACACAAGAATGTACCTGAGAGCTAGCACAGGTAAGGCTAACCGGGGCTCCTTACGCCAGCGTTACATTGCAGTTGACGCTACACTTATTTCACACTAACTGACAACAAGTAACTTACCTAACCTTAAATGCCCTCCGTGCCTCTCCTCGTTTCACCAGCACGTAATAGCACAATCAATTTTCCACTCTTCAATTCGGCGTGCTTTATTGTCATTAAATTAAAATGAATATTTAAAGAATTCACGGTTTGTGTGTAATTTTTTCAGGTTTTCGCCGGCGGCATGCTCCAGTCTGTGTGCTCTCAGGGCGTTTGTGTTAGGCTGCAGTTACCATGGCAACCGACTCTCTCGCGATAGCTGGTGAGTTCAGTACTTCCGGGATTTACCTGAAGTTGCCTTATATCATGAACTTTTCCCTGCCTGAACGTGTTGACTGATCCTCAACATCTCAGAATAGTTATGTGCCTTTGTTTGTTCAGGGAATAAACATTGGATTCAAAGACATTAAGTCCCGTATTGCCTCAGTAATCATGGGCAGCGGGAATTTCCATCTAATTAAAATCCTCACAGCATCAAGATAAATGTTACAGCTCTGAATAGAGCTTTGAACCCTTGGTATATTTTTTTACCACACTTTAGAGTTGTCTATCCAAGTTGATGGTGTTTAGATCTTTCATGTTGACAATCATTAGAGATCAGAAGCAAAATAATTTCCCATTCGCCCCTTAAGATGAATGTGCTAGAATGAATTTGATAAGACCAAAGAGAGGGATAGTTTGTGTGTGTGCGTGTGTGTGTGTCCACAAGACTGGTTTTGTTTGTTTGTCTGCAGGAAAAATGAAAGACCATCTCTCTTTTTATCACAACCAGTAAAAGTCTACAGTGTATATAGAAACAAAGAGAAATAATACTATATTTTATTTATAATGCACTTTTCATTGCAAAAATCTCCAAGTGCTACAAAGGAATAGAAAGAATGCATAAAAACGCCTCCAGTTGTCAATTGGGTGCAGATCAGATGAAAAGACTTGTCAAGGTAGTTAACTATTTACATTGCCAGTGTCATTACAATTCATATATTTTATGTTTCAAATTTGTTCAACAAAAAGTTGGGCCTACTAGATGTCCATGTTCCAATATAGTCCAGTGTAAATATCTTTCCTTCACCAATCCACAAGACTTATGGCTGCGATGCGATCAATTCTAACTCTATCAAGTACATTCATGACCAATGCATTCACAGGATCAATTCTATGTACTATTTTACATGACACTTCCTGGATCTTATTTGTTATGCAGTATTATCACAAATCTTCCTAGCTTTAGCCCATTGTATTTCAGTGATAAAAAAGACCAGACAAGAAATACTTTCATACTACACAATACTACACAAATGTTTGAGTTTGTCTCTGATAAGATTATCATTTTTATAAGTATTAATTTCCCTCTAAATATAATAAAATAGGAATTCAATTAAATTGGTGAGAAGGCCTTAAAACGTACCAAGACGGACAGCATCAAACACAATAATTTACTGTTCAGGTTTAACGGGTGGGCATTGTTTAGAAAATCTATTTCAATACTAATTATTTCTAATAACAATGGGCAATGGTTATAAGTCTGTAGTAATTCCATTGTAGATTATTATTACATTCCTTTGTGATGTTCTTGCGTACACACCTACAGTATGGGGCTAACAGAGGAAACCTGAACGGACCCAGAGGCTGTGTTTGTGCATGCGTGAGTCTCTCTGTCTGTCTGTCTGTCTGTCCTGTAACAGTGCAGCCAGGCAGTCATCCATCCAGCCCTCATCTGTATTCCAGCACAAAAGAAACTTTCTGACACTATTGCAAAACGCATTCCTTTACTGCAGGCCGTGCCCCTTCCATTGTTGCTTTTTCGATGTCTCTTTCCTCCCTGTGCCGTCCTGCCTACCAAACCACAGGACAATTATGGCTCAGCAAGCACTGAACACACCTCCACCTCATTCCTAAAACCCGCTTCCTCACCTCCTCTCTTTTGTCTCTCTCTCTCTCTCCTCCTACCTTGTTGGCGTATGACCTATTGCTCCTGCCATCGGGGAAGTGTGGGTGTATGACTTATTGAGCGCGCCTGTGTGTGTGTGTGATCGTGGATGGTCATTTAGGGTCGTGACCCTCCAGCTGGATTCTGTCTCGGCTGCTAAACAGCGACTCTCTCCCTCGTTCCCGCCCTCCCTCTCTCTTTCTCTCTCTCTCAGCTCTGCCTGCACAGACAGCTGGGCGTGCAGGAGCATACCGATGAGTGAGAAGAAGTGAGAGAATGAGTACGAGAGAGAGTCAGGGATATAGAAATGAAGGGTGGCGGTAGGGAGGGGGGCTTAGCAGGAGGCCAGAAGGAACACAGAAAGGCAATGCGAGAGAAAGAACAAGAACAAGAGAGCGACAGAATGCATGAAAGGAGGGGTACAACAGCAGAGCAGTTGCAGGAAAAGGACAAGCGTTGTGCTGTGAAATGTCAAGGCTATTTAATTCATTAGGAGGCAATGATTATGGCACTGTAGTGAATGTCATCTGCTGGGTTAAACCTTCCTCGGCGGCCTCATGCTGGATATATATTGGCAATGGTTGGAAACCTTTTAGCAGTGACAGAGCAGCAGCATCGGGGACAGAGAGAAAGGAAGAATGGAAGGAGAGAGAAAGTAGTCAGCCAGCCACAATCATCACCATTTTTGTGACTCCTGGTATGCACAGGGGGGTTGTAGATAATCCTGGGAGTCTATTGACGAAATAATGGAGAAATTGTTAAATAACCTTGAAAAAGGTGGTTGGGAGCCTTCACACGTCCATCTTCTATACCTACTTATTCCTGCTCAGAGTCACAGGGGGACGGAGACTATCCCTGCATGCACAAATGGCAGGCAAGCAGGTCACCAGTCCATCATCGGATTAACACCAGTGCATTTATACGGACAATTTTAATCTTCTAGTTCACCTGATCTGTGTGTCTTTTGACTGTGTGTGTGTGTGTGTGTGTGTGTGTGTGTGTGTGTGTGTGTGTGTGTGTGTGTGGGGGGGGGGGGGGGGGGGGGGGGGGGGGGGTCTTTTGACTGAGCCCTTGTGCTGCCCGTCACTGAAAATAAATGGTAGGGAAATCAATTAGCCCTCTACTAACTACATCATGACCTTAGAATTATCTTACCAAATCAAACTTGCTTGGAATCAAAAAGAATGTATGTGATGCATTAATTGAAGTCAATCAGTAATGCTGGCAAGCCATATAATTACAACTATGTACATATATATATCTAAAAAAGAATAGTACAAATCTGGTGTCATGCTTTAAGACATCTAATGCCCAATACAGCCTATAAGAAATGTGTGATACCTTGATGTGTGAGACGTTGATGATTTGGATGTGGAATGTACACTTCAGAATTGCTGTCTTGAAGCCTAAAAGAAATAAGGAAAAAATCATGATGATGTTTCTCAGCTTCACCAACTGTAGCAGCCCCAGAATATCGTTCCTCTTTCCTTCACTAATTTGTTGCGGAAGGCAAAAAGAATTCATGCACTACGCAGGATAAAACAATCAGTCATTTCTGAAACCAGCAGCAATGACAATACAGATCTGTCAAACCCTACACAGGGGTTTTCAGTTATTCTGGTTAATTACACTTCAAGTTGAAGTTGGGCTGCAAATTCAGTGACCTCAACAAAGTCAGCGTACCAGTCAGAATATTAAGGGCGAACCTTCAAAGGCGCAGCAGGTACTCAAAAACAGTGACTGCAGCACCTGTTCTGTGAGAAAACTCATGGCTGAAAATGTTGCTGTGCACCAGAAGCCCACCACCACTGCAGTGCCCCCTCGTTAGAATCCGAGATATTGTTAAGGTAGATGTTTCAAGGGTTACAACCATAATTTCCCCCCATGGCTGTGCAGAACATCCGACAGCAGATCCCGTCCCCTGAAAATAATGAGATTCCTTCTTGCTGAGGTTCTCATCACTGAAAAACCCCTCTGAGGGCCAGGACTGTGAAGAGAAGTACTCAGCGGACATGCCGGTCTAAAAGATGTGAGCTACATGATGAGGAGATAGAGAGGCAAGAGCAAAGAATGGGGATCAATGCCATCACTGTAAGCCACTGTGGGAGAAGAACATGGACAGGAATACTTGTCCAAGTCCTTGACACCATGAAAAGACTCCAGTATACTGGCTCTCCTAATGATGTCTTCATTCTCCTCTGACTTCCCACTGAGGGTCCTGCTGGGTTTGTGATTAGCTGGTGTGTATAATCTAGGCTGACATACTGTATATGTGTGTGTGTGTGTGTGAGTATGTTTTTCTGCCATTGGAAAGAAGAAAACAGGGAACAAATTGAACTGAATACAATGAGCAAGAATAAAAGAGAGAGAGGAGAGGAGAATGGGGCTGCTTTGGCTCAGAGGTAGATCCCACAACTCCTCGAAGTCAGCATGTGTCCTTGGGCAAGACACTGAACGCCAACTTGCTCCTGAAGCATTGCTTCAGTGTATCAACTTAGATTCCTCCTGTATGAATGATATGCGAAATACATTTACCATATCAAAAGAGATGGATGCTTAGACTTTTAGGAATAGGAATATGATTTAACACAAAAAAAAAAAGTGTGGACCAACTAATGTGCTGTATACGTCTAAACGCCATATATGGGACTGACATTGACATTGTGACAGAGGGGAGAATCCAGCAGCGGAGATGGAAGGTAAAACAACGTACGTGACCGTACCGACTGAAAGGTAGATAAGAAATTAGAGAGGCAGAGCAAAAGTGAGGTGAGAGGGAGTAAGCAATAAAGAGAGTTGAAGCATGAGGGAAAGAAGAAAAAAAAAAAAAGAGTGATAAAGGGAGGAGAATATCAAGGTGCCAGGAAGTGATGGCCGGCCAGCCAGCCATCGGATGTCACTGAAAAAGAGAGGTAATGAGCGCTCTAGTGGAGGGGAGAGAGGCCAGAGGGCTGGACGCAAAGGCCAAGTGAGAAATTGAGAGTATGGGAGGGAGGAACGGAGAGAAAGACGGATGAGTGTGAGAGATTGAAGGTGGAAGAGGGTGGGAGGGGGAAGACAACCGGGAGCGCACGTGAGTGGCTCTTCATCATGTGGAGCAGCTTAAAGTGATGGCCCCGTGTCACACCTGCAGGCGCTCGCACACACAACTCCATGCAGACAGAGCACACACGCAGAGATCACACACATCAGTCAAAGCTCAGATGAGTATCTGACAGTTAATGGGGCTTAAGACTGGTTGATGGCAGGCAGTGATTCTACTCGTGATCGGGCTGACAAAATAAAAAGGCAGACGGGCAGGGATGTTGGGAAATTAAAGCAACAGGGCGCAAAGAACGAAAGAAAGAAAGATCAAAAGCAACAGTCAAAGGCATTGAAAACACAGCTGGAGAATACAGTAAACCACAATCCTCCACTGGATGACGATGAATTGCTAATTTTAGCTGAGGTGGTTGGTTTGACAGCAACACTGACTGCTTTGTTAAAGCTACGTCAAAATAAAATTATGTGCCATTATGTCTTTTTGTTTTTTTGTTGTTTTTTTTTTATATCCAACTCCAGGAAAGGTAGTGAGTGTGACAGTAACTGCTGCATAGGAATCTGGGTCAGACATGACGTTTAATAACCAGGGAACAACCTGATACTGTTTGATCACATCAGCCTATTGTTCTGCCATGGATTATAGAGACAAATGGTGGCATGAACAAGATTTAGAATAGACAATATTCCCTCCAATGTCTGTAAAACAATGTTCGTGAGAGAGCAGGTAAAATAAAACTCCAATACCTTTCACTGCTTGATCAGTCTTGCACACCCTCTCTCTCTGCTTCTCTCCCGCTCACACAAACACATTTTTGCAGGTACCCTCACACACCTGCACGTGCACACAGCCACTGTCAGTGAGCTGCACCTCTACTGCCATCTAAAGGTTAGATGTGGAACACGTTCCTGGATTGATTGCGCCACGGTGATGAGAGCTTTGGCCTGAAGAACGAGTGTTGCCTCTAAAGCTATCATTGTGATTTTCTACACACGGGCCGGGGAAGGGGAGGGGGGGGGATGGCCACCATGCTCAGGAAATGCTCAGATACTTCTGGGAATGCGATCTGCTCAATATATCACATATGACAAGCCGTTTGTCTGCCTCTCATTTGTCGCAAGCATATTTAGAAATTGCACATTTACAGACCTGAGGTGCAGCAGTGTGGTGCGGCGTGGCTGGAATTTTATAAAAATCACAAAATGCGAGCATGAGGAAAAAGAGACCACCTCGAATCAATCATATCTGATACCTCTGTTGTGTCTATGCCTCAGTGGCCGTGTGTGTGTGTGTGTGTGTGTGTGTGTGTGTGTGTGTGTGTGTGTGTACCTGTGTGCAACTTTAGTGTGTGAGTCCGTGTGCTCTATGTACACAGCAGCAGCGTCTCTGACTAATGCCCGTGTTTGTGTAATTGTATCTGATATGACTGTTTGTACCTGTCAGTTTGTGTTCTGTATGGATATAGCAGTTTACACAGTTCACTCCTGTGTGTGTTTTCAAAACTCTGATAAGACCTGGAATGTGTGAGCATTTTCTAAATAGGGAATCTTGTAAATACACCACAGTACACACTGTAGACAAAGAGATATCCAGATGGCAGATACACACAAAAGCAGTGAAAATACCCTCAGGTGTACCTGCAACACTACCAAGCACGCAGCTCATAACTCAAACCTGAAGCGACAGCACCACGACTAACCACAGCACCCTCCATTTTAAGATAGCACTAGCTTAGCATTAGCATTAGCATTAGCTCACTTTCTCCATCAAATCTGTCTGAATTTCCTTGAAAGCAAAGTATGTTCTGCTGAGAGGATAGTTCAACATTTCAGGAAATATATATATTTACAGATACAGTATATATATATACTTATTAGCTTTCCTGCTGAGGGTAAGAGGAGCAGACCAACATCATGGCGATTATCTTATCTTACCTTAGCTTAGCTTAGCATAAAGAAAAGTAGCAGGGGGACATAGCTAGCCTGGGTATATGCCTTTTTCTTTATTTGTTAATCCATCTGCCTGGCTCTCGGCAAGAAATATTTCCACTGCAGAACTTCTAGCGAGCCTGCAAACTTATTTTCACATATTTTCTGTTTATGTGGTGAGCTTGAGGTGCGTCTCAGCAGTTTTCTTAGCGCTGATGTCCTCCTGTCTCTATGCTAAGCTAAGCTAATCACTTCCTGGCTCTTTCCTCATACTTAAAGCAAGCGGGATGTAATTCTCAAAATGTCAAACTACTCCTTTAAGCACCAACAAAAATCAGTCTCATTGGGGAAAGACGTGTGGAGCAGTAATGCGTTGCTGTCAGTCAAGTCATCCCTTTCATCTGCTTACAGGTTTCAGTCATGCCTTCCCTTTTCCCACTTCCGCCATGTTAAACACAGAGGTATCAGCTACCGCTTTGTGGTGACAAATTGCATTTAATTAGCTTTGTTGGTCTGTGTTCATTTATCCAGCCCCCAACAGTAAACAAGTGAGATTTTTAGTTAATCATCACTGTATCAGGCCACACCACCTGCTAATACTGATTATCTATGGCTTAATGGCCATCTAAACACATCTTTCACCACTCACATACGCAATAACACACATAAAAATAATTTAGAATTATGGTCATGAACACACACACACACACACACACACACACACACACACACACACAAGCAGTACATACATGCTTACATAGACACAGCACTTGGGATGGACAGTTTCTGTCATCGCAGCACTTTCCCAAACAGGCTCTGATTAAACAGCAGCTTAGAGCGCTTTAATTTCATGGAAGAACAGACAGTGAGAGAGGGAGCGATGGAGAGAGAGAGAGAGGGAGAGGGAGAGGGTGTTAGAGAGAAAGAGAGAGAGAGAAGTGGAGGCTACAGATGCACAGACAGGGAGAGTAAAAGAGGGAGGGGTACTGATAACAACAGAGAGAATGAAACAAGCAGCAGCCAGAGAGTAGATTGAAAGGATGCATGGAAGATGAGAAAGAACAAGTGAGACACAGTAAAGAGGGAGATTACTTAAACCAAGGAAGGCAGCAATGATAGACAGGATATGGGGGAGAAAAAGGACACGGAGGATTGTAAGGGCACAGGAGGAAGATAAGAAAGAAAGTGTGAGAGAGAGAGATCTGAGGGCTTGTCCAGAATTTAAAAAACCTTGAACAGGAGGTGAAGAGAGGCTGGAAAAGATATACGCTGCAGGCAGGTGGAGGGCTTCAATATTTCAGTCACATGAAAAATTAAAATCCCGGCTAAAATCTGAATACTGCGTATTTGTAATTTCTCTTATGTTCCGTCACACAACAAGCTTTCTCCTTTTATCTCCATCTCTCTACACACACACACACACACACACACACACACACACACACACACACACACACACACCCTATAATACTTTCCTGACACACACATGCTTCCAGTCAGTGGTTGAATGGAAAAGGGGACGGAGATTATTTGGGGATATCAGCCATGGGGATGTGACCACGGGGCCAAACTGTCACAGTGAGCCAACACACAAGTGAGTGTGGAGTGTGTGGAGAGCCTATAGCAAATGAAAGGAGTTAAGCCACCAGCCTGGAGCAGTTTAAGTGCATGGATGTGTGGGGCACTTCTTTACAGTAATTTCTGATGCAATGTTCTATAGATTTGCACACTAAAGTGGTTCAGTCAAAGGGATTTTAGCATTCATAAAAGACAATGTGGACTATGCGAGTGCACACGCACACACACACACATACACACACACACACATATATATATACATAACCACTTTTTAAAATGCAGGGCTTTATAATATATGTTAAAGTACTCAGAAATCCATTTCCTTTGAAGAGCTCACTGTGGCCTTAAGGAGAACTGTGCAGTAGCTAGCTATGGTACCAGAATAGTAATAATATATGAATATTTATACCATATTCTCCATTCTGTACTGCCTATAGATGGCACGGGACCTTTACCGCCGGATGTTTAAGCGTGGACTACTTATGTGTGTGGAGGGGGATTGTGCACAGAATATGGATGCTTCTGCGCGTGGACGCAATGCTGTACTTTTTCATTCTGAGGGCGAACAGTTGAGTAGATGTTTCAGTGATGTGAGGATTGACATCAGCATCAAACAGTAGCTTCCAGGCGGTCTTAACTGTTTACTAAGTGTTTGCATGAATCTTTTATATTTTTGATCTTCTACAACTGTTGGGGCCAATTTGGCGATCGCACCAACGATCGATGTTTCAAAGTGTTTTTGCATGTAAGATAAGAAGCTCAAAAAGGGGTTAGTGGAGACAGAAATAAGGAGGGGGAAAGAATCAGGCAGAAATACCACATGACAAGTGGAATAAAGACAAAAAAACACATTTGCTTGCTAAAAAACTTAAAGTGGACGTGAAGCATCATCCCTCGTCAACTTAAGTCTTCCATCCTCTGTTGCCTATTCATCTCGCCGCCTCTCCTCATCCTTTCCTCACCTCCACCTCCCTTTATCTTTCTTGCTGTTTATCTACAATTTCTCTTCCCCCCCCCCCTGCCTAACCCCTACACCCACACACCTCCTTTACCTCTCCATCTCTAACCGCCACTCACCTCTCATCCTACTAAACTGTCTTCTCTTCTTTTCATCTTCTCTTTGTTCCTCTCATCTTTGCCCTCTTGTTTCGCCTCTCACCGGCCCCTCCTTTTCCATTCCCATTATCCATGTATCCCAAATCTTTTTTCTGAGTCTACGTCCGTCTTCTCCACACTTCCCTTCATCTTACATACATCCCTTTCCTCTGTCCTCTCCTCTGCCCCTGCTCCATACTTGGACAGACTAGGGTAGATAAAGTGGAAAAGAAACCTGCTTTGACTAGTGAGGGCATCGGTATTTACAACCAAAGTGCGTGTGTACCTGCTGATCAGTAGCAGCCTTACCCCGGGGAAGCAGCACGCAGTGTCAAAGTGAATTCATTGCCCTGCACTCCCTCAGTATTAAGACTGTTTAAAACTGCTGCTTAGCATTCTGATAGCATGCATCTTCCTGCTCTAAGTCAAATGTCCCCCCCTTGCCCTAATTCAATCCAGATATACACACAAACACACACACAGAGAAACACTCAAGTGCATATATGAATGTATTTAAGCTCTCTTGTGCGCTCACACACGTTGGGTCGAAACAGTGGATAAAGTTTTACGGCACACTGATGCATGTTTTTCATCTAAATCTAGCATTTTGGGTCACTGTCTTTTAAACGCTATCCTGCTTTAATTTACCGTACTCGACATGGCGCATGAATGGACACACTCGCCCACACACATTCCTCCTCTCAGAGGGGACAATAACACGGAACATACGCCCGATTTGAGCGATTGTCATTTTTCCTGTACTCAACATGCTAGAGTGGGCTGAACGACCGGTAACGTGGTAAAAATGGACCCTCTCTCACCGTTCTCTACTCTACCTCCCCTTCATAGAAAATAATACCCGGCCTTTTCCATCTTTACAAGCGCAGCAGTAATCATGCTGCCATTAAAAAGTCATTCAGGCATCGTCCATGTTGAATCCGTTGAGAAATACAAAAACAGAGTGGATGGAAAGGCGGGTAGGAATTAGAGAAGTGAGCTCGCAGACAAACATGAAATGTCAGCTACATGCACGTAAGCTGGTGAAAGTTTACACTATCACTATTAGTGTCACCTAAATCTGTCTTGGTGTTCATCACAGCATGGATTCTTCTTATTGATTACCAATGGGAGCCCAGAGACGTCAAAAACATAATGGTTTGGTCGATCGGTTCTTCTTCCTGGTCTCTGCATTACAAAAACAACATCAAGTGTTTGTTTTCTATCACCGACAGGCCCAGAATAAGTCAATCAAAGCAAACTCTGGAAATGAAAGTGTCTTCCTTTAACTTGTTTTCATATTAACTTGACAAAAAGGCTGCAGTTATTTAAAGATTATGTTTATTTATGGATTTGTCCACCTGGCTCCCCGCTAGCTTTATTTTTGGCTCCAGTTCTAGTGTTAGTCTGGCTCAGAGTGCACATCTCACTGTGGCAGTGTTGTCTTTATGCTGCTTCAAGGTGTATGCAAAACTCAAAGATTCTGTGCTTCAGGTGATCAATCCATGTCAGTGTTCAGCAAGCAGTGTAGAAGGCATTTGGGGCAATCTAGATAGACAGAAAAAAAAATCAGTGTTTCATAATTCTGGACATATTTCTGGTGCACTTCCCAATCAACCACAAACATGAGAGCACTTTCAGTTTGGAAGTTGTGTTGTGACATCTGTCCTGTGGCAGAGTTCCTCAGCGCTTCCCGACCATCTACATAGCTGAGTCATAACACCCGCTCTCAGTAAATTGGCTGGTAATCTCACCAGAGAGAAGGAGCAAAGGAGTGTGGGGAGCTGAGGGGTGAAATACTGTATCTGAAGTGTCAGATGTTCACACAGTCGTGGTATTATGATAGCTCCTTTGAGACATGCGTGGGAGCTGTGTGCGTGTGTGTGTGCGTGTGTGTGTGTGTTTGCTCCAGTTATTAATCTGTATGACAATAAATCTTATTTGTGGTGGACGCTAAAATTAACTAGGCAACACCAAGATGAGAACTAAATTACATGACAAATGTAAATTTGATTTATGGTAATTATGCTGCAATAAGGCAGCCTGGGCTGCAATGTGCATGCAGACGCAGACCATTCTACCTGCCACCAAACTCATACATACAAATGAAGCTATCTTAAATATAGAGTATATGAACAGAGCTTTATGCATCATTCAAACAGATGAGACAAAATCATAAGCCCAGGGGGCTTCAGGCCAGTTAATGTATGGAGCACACATGTACATATATACATACAGTATGCACACACAGTTGACTGTATATTTGCAATAACCATAACCTCAATTATGAGTTTAACTCACCAATAAGTGAACCTCATTCTCGCAAGGCAATATGCGTGGGAACTCGTACTGTGGAATTGCAATTTAATGGTATCACAAATTATATGAATTTGTGTATGATATATGAACCCACACATGACGGCCGTGCCCACGCTACAGGAGTGTGTGTGTGCATGCGTGATGAGGTTTCCACAACTTGAATGTCACCTTAAAAATTGAGCAAAATGACCTGGACTGCTAAATTTGAATAAAGTGGAGCTGAAAGGCACGCTAAATGTGTGAACAAACACACACACACACATGATAAGTGTGATGATAAGTATACTGCACCAAAAGGCCCATATAGCGGTGCACTTTAATCACAGACTTCATTTCACTCCCTCTCCTCTCTCCTTTATCACTGGCTTGGTTCTTATTCATCTTCATAAGAAAGCAGAGGAAGAGGAGCCAGCTCCTAATAGCCCGCTGATTTACATGATGAGTGTTTAGCCCCATAGACAAACTCCTGGGAAAGGGGACAGGAGAAAATATAAGTGCACAGAGACACCTTCATACACTCTCTCCAATGCACACACATATACAAAGGAATGTAATTTGTTTTCTTATTACTAAGGCAAAGAATTAGAAGTGGATACAAACACACGCATACAAATCTACACCCAAACACACACATCAAGAGAACAAACAAGGCAGGCCCTGCTATAAACAGATGAGTTAGCACTCGCGCACTGCTTTGCTTGTTTAGCGTGTAACTCAATTTGAAATGCTAACACTGCCATGGGCTCAGGGGCATGCAGCGGCAGGCTAGCATCATCAGCCCACTTCCCAGTAATTTAACTCCACTCTCTAAGCACAGAACAGTTGTGCAGTGGCCCCATATTTTACACACTGTGAATAAAATTAATTGGGCGTTTTTGGGCATATATCATTTGCATGCTGGACCTACTTTGAATTGTAGATGAAGAAGAGGAGGGGATGTAGCTGTAACGTACCGCAGCATATTTAAGCATGTGACCGTGTTTATGTGTGTTATCTGTATGTGTGTGTGTGTGTGAGTGTGTGTGTGAGTGCACATGTGCTGTAAAGCTTACATTGCTGATAATGACCTGAATCTCCGTCATTAGCATCCATCAGAAGTTCGAGATGTGTTTGGGTTTAGAGGGAGGGTTAATGACAAGCATAAGGGAGAAGAAACTAATGATTAAATTGATCATGTATGCAAATATGCACATTATACATAAGATGAAGCAGGCAGGCTCCACTTCAACAGTTACATGCAAGGAGATTCTTATCAGGCACAGATCTTACTGTTTAGATGTACCACTTTCACGTTAGTTTGGCATTTTAGCATGCAAATGTTAACATGCATATTTGCACTAACCACAAAGTGCAGCTAAGGCTGATGGGAATTTCATTAGTTCTGCGGGTATTTGGTCATAAACCAAAGTATTGGACAAACATATTTGACCTGATGATGGCTCTAGAAGAAAAGTTTATCCTGTGGGGAACATGACTGTCTGGACCAAATTTCATGATAATCCATCCCATAGATGTTGAGACATTCCACTCAAAACAAGGACCTTAATTAATCACCTATTTGACACTCGGGGTGAACATTGTCAGTGTGTGGCTTTCTACAAATCAGCCCTCCAGAGGTGTCTGGGGGTCGTCCCCCCCCCCATGCAGGAGAAATTTCCAGAAACTTGACAGTAGAACTGGACATTTGAAAGCAAATCCTAGATGCTTTAAGTAATGTTACATGAAAGGTTCAGCTGTTATGACTATGAAATGATAAATGTTTAATGTACTTCTTCAAGCTGTCACCAGAACAACATAGGCTACATACTGCACAGACCATGTTGGCTTTACAGCAAGCTTGCCAGTACAAGGCTATAGTGCAACCTCAAGTGTCAAACAGCATCTGAAGTCCTGTAAACAAGGTTGTGTATCCAAGTAATGCTATTTGATACGATAATTTCTGGAGTCCCCTTGGGTTTGGAAAACCACTGGAACTCACACATTGGTTTTGATAATGAACTGCTAGTTGTAGGTTATGTTATATTATGTGTCGAGTTGAAGTCGCAATTCACTCAGGAAGTCCCAGAACCATTAGTTTATCAATATCTAAATCAGGGAAGTTCTATGTCATGTCATGATGCAATGAAACATTTACCTGCAGAGCAACATTTCAGAGACATCAGTGACTGTGTGTCTATTGATCGATATAAAGTGGCCAAAAAGAGTAATAATAGACTTTTACACCATTTTATTCTATAATAGTTTCCAAGTCACCTGTCCCAGCTCTTTCTCCAGCTTCCTTCACTCCCTCTGATTACATTGTGGATGGCTGCATGTGAATGAAGGCTGTTGCATCCTGAACCCTTAATCTCCTTATGTCTCCTCTGCTGCCATCTCAAAACCACTAAAGTGGACATGCCAATTTGATTACTTTAATAATCCGCCACAGAAATACAGCAATGAAACCAGCTACCAATTTTCACTTTTTCAGCTCACCCTCTTTTTGTGGTTTTCCAAAGAAAAGCCTACTGTCACCGTTCCTTGTCAAAAACAGGTCAAACTGATTATGTAACCTCTGCCTTACAGTCTCGACAAACTGGTCTGCGGTCTCGCCGCGACCCGAACAAGCAGTTTGATCCTTTTCATATAAACCCAGATTTGGATCATTGATGCATTCCTGTTATTATTTTACACACATTGTAAGAGCATAAAATAGACAAAATCAAGACTATAATAAAGAGGGGGGAGGATCTCAACCCTTGAAAGTGCATTGTGATCACGCTCTAGCTCAAAACTACGAATGTGAATCTCATGAAGGAGCAGAGGAAACGTCAGGAGTGCACCAAAGTGAGTAAGATTTATCTTCTGGGGACCATGAATGCCTGTAGAAAATGTCATGGCAAATCCATCCAATAGTTGTTGAGATATTTGACTCGGGTGATGAAGTGATGAACCGAACAACCACCATCGCCGTCCATAGAGCCAAGTTAGCATGACTGATGAAAACATCTTAAAGGTGAATAAAGCTGAAGAGTAAAAGACAAGAGGCTTTGTGAAAACGATTTAAAGGAGGATACAGAGGAAAGCAAGACATTGTGCAGTACTGAGTGGAATCAAAACGGCACGGTTGGATCTGAGTGGAAATCTGCTCACATGATAAGTTTCTTCAAAGAGTCAGTATGCTCATAACCTCTGCAAAAATCATATTCATAATGAAACACGTTTTACAAAGTGCTGCCAATCACCACCTCGTGCTTAAAACTGCTCAACCAATTAATTACAAGAACTTGGAGGAGGAACTGGTGATTAGTCGACAGGAATTTCGATTAAACTTGAGTGAAAGAGTTTCGCAGGACTGACAACTCCACATTTATGTTTGTTGGCTGTCGACGGTAACAGGTGGAGCTCACAGCAAGAGCTCCAATTAAAATCAAAATCAACCTGCCTGCTTGTAATTGCTTTTCCGCCTCCACGGTGTGCGCGTGTGTGTGTGTGTGTGGAGTTGATGCTAAATTTAACGACATCTAAATTTCACAGACTCATTTCGTTATTAGATGTCTTCCCACTATTCACTATTTTGATCGGGTTTGTTATAATTTCAAGTGATCTTTACGGCTGGGTAAAACCACAAAGATTAAATCCTGCACTTTCCTCTGTGAGAGTGCGTTTCACAGGGTCTTATTGTCATGTCTTGTTTCTCCTGTGGATACCAGAGTACTTTGTGTTGCCGCAGAGATTAGACCAAGCACCCAGACCCATCAATATCCATGGTTCCTGTATTGCTCACACACACACACACACACACACACACACACACACACACACACACACACACATACATACACGCGCAGTGATGGAGTGAGCGGAACAGACCTGACGCTCTCACTCACCGGTAAATGGCTGCTCTGATGGACTGAGGCTATTTAGACACACACACATTCTCACACACACACTCAGCTGGTGATGGAGTGAGGCCATTCACTCTCCTCACCTCATGCCCAGTGGCTGGCTGGCAGCCCAGTGTAGACCTGCCAATTGGCCCTTCCACCAAATCAAGCACACAAACTTTTCTGATGAGCTCAGTACACACACACACACACACACACACACACACTCTCTCTCTCTCTCTCTCTCACACACACACACACACACACAGATTCACAGAGTCAGTATTGATTCCCCCTGTAGAGTCGTCTTCAGCTGACACTTTTCAGGCATTTCAGAAGTTAGCTATTCTTTTTAAATGTGGGGTACTCTGTCATTTGACTGGCCCTCGGGCTAACTTAGACACTTAAAGTCTCTCTTCTCCACATCTCCCAGTTATCATTATCCCTTTGAAACCATTACACTGTAGATTAATATTACATTCTTCTTTTGATTGCTTACATTTTTATGGTCATGTAACGATTGCAATGATTACTTGTGGGCTCAGGTTATAATCATAAGGATTGAATAAAAGTTTTCCTCTTATTCCCTACAGCCTAACTCCATGACATGGCTTTGATTTTACATCTCATTACAATTAAATATTATATATCACCGTACATAACTGCCCCAGTCAGTAAAAGGAGAAACAGCTTTGGGGGCAATTATGTTTGATCGACCTTTATTAACTCTTTAACATCATTCATTGTCTCTTACAAACGCCATCATTAAGGGGTAATAAATGTAGTAACTGTGGCCCTGTCCCCTACAGAGCTTTATACTGCTGGGCAGGCACACCATTACTGCTGGCTTAAAATGAAGACATCCTTCTTCTTGACTCCGAGAGGACATCTTTCACTATAACTGCAAAAAATACATTTAAGATACCTTACTAGACAACACTGACACTTTTTATTTTGACAATTTTTTTAGTTTCTTAAGAGTAGCTTCTGAGGGACTTTTACAGCTTTCGCTCCCCGTCTCTCTGTTATAAAAAAACGTCTTAGCACAGACCGCAACACTTACATGCAGTGTTCATGTGTACAGGTCCGCCACTGTGTCCTAACATAAAAGAATGGTAAAAACAATGACTGACACAGAATCAGTTTGCTGTCCATCTCCATGTGAGCGAGTGTGTTTTTCTAGAGACAAATAAGGGGGTCGTTTCAAGACAGCATTCATTCTAAAGTCTCAAGGGAAACAACTGCCTTTTATAATCTTGTTTGCTAATTTTCCAGGTTGTGTTAGACACATATTTACTGATATGTAGCATAAAATAATCATTTAGGGTAATGATTATGCAATAACCGTCTCGTTGCTTTAGTTCTTGCTCTCTCTCGTGGAATGAAAATAAACTGAATCTTAATGAGAATACTTTCATTCTTTTGAAAATGCTCAACATTTGCATTCCTTTGAAAACGCGAAAAACTTAAAACAATTAATTCTTTATACGATTCCTTTTACAGTCCATTTGGACAATAAATACACTAAATTGCGAAGTGTGAAGTGTTTTGTGCTACAAATGAGTATACATGGCCCAAAAGTCAGTGAAGCAGGAACAGAAACTACATGAAGACAAATGGACTACAAAATTGTCGGCCAGGCTGAGGCTGGGTGTTATTTTATAACCTGGTTTTTTGTCATTTACTTTTGAACCCCGTCTCTTCTTGTAGTTCCTGTCCAGTACACTGCCCACTTTTGGGTGAGCAACTGTAAACACCGCCACAAGATCAATAAATACACCCAAATAAATACAGTCAAAGATATATTTAAGGCTCAGTTTAATGATTACAACGTTCCTGAGTTCACACATCATGCATCCTAACCAGCCCCATTACTATGTGTGACATGAAAATCTATCTCACAAGTCTAGAAAACCAGATAATCGAAAACTCTTATGTATGGCGTCAAGTCTATACACCAGCCTGAAGCTATTCCACTGGCAATAAATAGCAGACTGAGTTTGAGAACTCTAGTGAAGACTGCCAACTTTTAGTGGCTTTTATAATACAGCAGCGGATTGACTTTCAAGCTATAAGGCACGCTCTAATTCCCAGAAAAATAATGCTGAATGTGATCTCTCTCTGCTCATTAAGCATCGCAGTAAAAATCATAGAATCGGTGGCATTGATGCAATTTCATTTCTTTGCTGTTATGAAAGGCAGTTGTGAGTATTCACTGTTGTGCTCCACACTGTCCTGAGGCATAGGCAGAAAATGGGAAAAAGCTACAATTTAGAGGCACTTTTCTGACTCAGTTCTCATGACAGTGGCCTAGTTCTCTCAGTGTAGCTGTTATGTTTTAGGATAATTTACAGAAAAAAACTTTACTGACTACTAAGATGCTTTTTTTTAAAAACTTAGAATAAAAGATGAAATGTAAGAGTTGCTCAAAATCATTGCAGACAATCTTGAATACCTACAGGCCAAGTGAAAATCACTGTGCAGCTGCACAGACAGTGAGAATGAAGCTATGCAACTAAAGCACAAGGCGCCTGAGACAGATTCAACTCTTCACCTGGATAAAGACTTTCTTCTGTGCGCTCCTGCTTCCGTCAAGCAGTCCGCTCCCCCTCGTCTTTTATCCCCACGTCTCCGCCCTCTGCAGAGGTGTCGGGTCCTGGGTCAGGTGGTGCCTCACTGGGAGCTGGAGGTGACCTCCTCCCTCCCTGTCTGGTGTCTTCCTGCCCTCCGTGTTCGCTCTGGTCCCGCTCTGGTTCCTGCTGAGGGTGCAGAGGCACAGGTCTCTTCAAGGACCACAGATCCTCCTGCAGATGACGAACAGCGGTGAAGACATAAAAAACAGCACGAATATTTGCCATCAGCCTGAGTGTGCTGGTTTATGAGATGACCTTGAATAATTAACAGTGTATCCTTTAATAACCTAATATCCTGAATATGGATGTTGTGTTTTTTATTCACCTCTGACAGGCATGTATGAATCCCATGGTATCTAATGAAATAGAAATGTGACACGGTGCATTCAAAATAACATTCAAAATAACCCAAGCTAGATTTAGCTTTGTCTATGAGCTTGGTTCTGTGTGTTGCTACGCGGTGCATGAACAGTGTGGAGGTGTGCACCCATGTTTGCTTTTATTTACTCATGTTCTTCTTTGGGATGTGGTGTATTTGTGTGGCTGTATTCGTGCGCCTGCATGTGTGGGCCTGAGGCAAACTGAAATGAAGCAACACTCAGCTGACACCGCCCCAGGCTTACTCAATATGGGCCTCCTTTGACACACACGCACACACACACACACACAGGCACGCACGCCTAACCATGGTTTGATGCTGGGTTTCACATCCATTTCGTCAACTGGATACTACCACCCACCAGCACGCTGCAGAGTGGGAGGTTAAGCTTTATCAGAGCCAGCCTGCACAGCTGTACGTTTGAACCGCGAGGATCTGAGGCCGTTACCTTGACAGTGTGGTGCTCAACAATATCTCTGCCATCCTGAACAATTTATTTCACACATGCAGGTTGTGTTATGTAACTCAAGCCACCACAGTGTACTAAAATGACCAGTGTAAGTGTGTGTTTGTGTACCTGTCCAAACAGGCCGATGGTATCGCCTGGCAGGTAGCTGAGAGCCACGCTGCAGTCTGACGATGCCGAGAGAAGGAGGAGTGTATCGTTATGGAAACATATCTCCAGGTGAGTCACACGATCAAGGTGTGGGCGGAAACTACACAGCAGCTCTGGAGGTTCTTCGGTTGTTCTGTCGCCCGGCGCAAGACAATAATGCTGAAGGACAGAGGAGCAAAGCAGTGGATTACCTTATCTGTGTATTTTTTATTTATTTATGTTATTTAAAGCCCACTAAGCTCATCACTGCCCCCCCCCCCAAAAAAACCTCTAGCCTTCAGTTACTGTTGCTTTGCCTGTCAAGCTGTCCGTTCTCTCACAGCACATTAGCAGTTTACAATGGCAAAAATGGCAGATTTACCAGTTTAACACTCAATGACTCTAAATAAATACAAGAAATTGCAACAAATCTGCTCTGCTGCAAAAACATACTGTACATTTATTGTAATCAACACAAATGCCTCGTGTTGTGTAATATTTAGAATACGACCACAAACTAGTGCATCATGTCAGGCTGAGACGTGGCACTGAACTGTGAGGTCCTGTGTCTGAGAGCACAACACTGTATACTGTGCAATCATGTTAGTCATCCAGCTGATTCCGCAGTGTGCTCCAAGCTTGCCGAAGGACAGGATTTCTACCAGTGCACTGAGCTTGTCCAACTTCTTCAACTCTCCTACATATATACATAAATCTCCATAAATTAAACTGGAAGCCAAATGAGACGCACCCATTTCAATTCATCCCCTCTTATAAACTGTGACAGAGGCTTGAGCTGTGAATATTGTGGCAATAATACCCGAGAGGGCGTTCTTTTACTGCGATTATGAGCATGACAGTGATGCGGTTACGCTTTATACAGATGGCGCGATCTAAGACTTCGTAATCAGGGTCAAAAAGTCAAAAGGTCTGTGTGAGCTACTAGAAACTCTTCATCTGCTGAACATGTGTTTTGTATGTAAAGCGTTCATAAACCGACATGTACCTCTAATCAGCTAACATGGCTGAAATTACTGATCATTTTACTTTACTTTTTAATGGTTTTATCCTCCTCTAGTGGAGGTGATCTGCGAAAGAAAAATAAAAAACCTGACATAGTAAATCTGCATTTCTCCCCACAGTTTGTATCTTTTTTTAAAAATGCAAAAACACTCCTGTCATTCATTCAAACTGCCTCTAAAATGTAAAATAAAAATACCAAAGAGGATGGGGACATTACCTCCCTCTGCTAATATATCAGTGGAGATTTTCTGAATGATTGACTGGTCTGGTTGCTCTCTGGCAAGTGGCTGAAGCTTCGAAATGACAGTGCTGTCATTTTCAGAGTGAACAGCATGCCTGCTCTAATGGAAATATCGAGGTTCACTCTCTCCTCGCTGTCTACTGCAGTCTGCCTCTTGATCTCTGTCCCTCCCTCTGGCTCTGCATTCACCCATCTCCATCACCATCTCTGTCGCTGTCACTCCGTCTCTTGTTTTTCTCACAGTACACACCACTGTAGCTTCAGTGTAATTTACTGTGGTCCACTGCAGATGATTTACAATATAAAGTACATGTGTGTGTGCGGCAAACACCCACTTGCATGTCCCAAGTCTTGAGTGTTCCCTCTCTATCGGCCGTGACTAAATATTTTCCACTGGGGCAGACAGCCATGACAATAGAGCCCAGGTCACCGCTGTGGGCTGTGAACTGTCCCACCAGACGGCTGCCGACGGTGTTCCAGAGTCTGACCACACCTGAACCTCCACAGGACACCAAGTCCGCACCACCTGATGGAAATTAAGAAACATACGTGTCAGGAATAATCACAGCATACTCCTACTTTTGCAGAAGTGTGTGCTTGTGGTGCATTTAAAAAGCAAATATGTAGCATCCGTAGTTACTTTTGTGTCTTTATAATGCAATCAAACAGAATACGGTTTGAGAGCAAAACTACTGATACTGCAATAAAAACAATGTGATTAAAAGTGAATTCATGCAAAACCGAAAGTTTTGAATCCAAAAGTTTTACTTGTCAAATCTTTAACTTTCTTTATGCTGAAAACTGTAAGACACATTTCTATTGGCTAGTTGACCTGAGCATCCACCAGTAGGAAAAGATGGAGGGACCATTGGTGTCCATGTAGCACAAACACTGAACCACAGAGAATGCTTAAAAACTATTTGTGTCTATCTCTACAGTCACTGATGATATACAGATGTTCTTATTTTAGACAGCACTGCAGGACACTCAGCTACGAGCAGATACAGTACGAAGTCTGACCGTCCACAGACCATCAAGGGGCCCATCTCCAATTGTAGCTTTTTAAGTTTTGGCTGGAGAAGGAGTTTGATGTGGGACACTAGAAGCTCATATAGAAATGCTATGGCTCTGTACTGCTTAGCAAGGGCTGAGTCTCTACAGCACACACACACACACACACTGCTGCCTCAGTACGACTGAGCAGTAGGCATAAAGGCCAGAGTCCATAGGCTGAGAATAAATCAAAGTGGAATAAAAACCCAAACAACCACAGGTAGAGTTGAAATAAAGAAAGAAAAGTAAAGTCTAGAGCTTGACTCGCTACATATGAAAAGTAGTTAAAAATTGAAAAACCTGAAGCAAACTCACCACATCAAGCAATCATTGATGTGTAGCTACCGTACAGTAACTTAGCACAAGATACCCGAAGCCTTACTGTCTTTGTAATGTGTAAACACAATACACACAGGGAAAGAGTGCGTCTGTGAGTTTGCAACGGTGTATTTGAATTAAAACGAGGCTGTTTGTGCAGTGTATTTGACAGCTATAAAAAAATCCTTTTCGACAGGAGCATTCATTCAGCTTTTTAAAGTAACATCACTGCGTTTGCACAACTATAAGGCTCTCACATAACAACTACAGTATACTGGATATATACACAGGCTGGATATATGGTGAAATAGGCTTTGGCCTTATAAACAAAAAGACAAAATCGGCACCTTGTTTCCGAGTTGGGAAGGCTTTATGACCGTAATAAAACTGCCGACATTTTTTTGGGGAAGATGTTTCAGATTCCCGCAACAGTGTGACTCAGGTCAAAATACACAATTTATTTGGTTAGAATGAAATTGCTAGAGTTTATTCTGGGATCGCTCCTGAGGCGACACTAATATCATTCAGTGTTTCATATCTTGCAAAACCTATTTTAAAAAATCGCCAACGCTCCAAGGCTGATTACACAGTCTTTGTTTTGTTATCAGTATTTCACCTGCAGCTGCAGATGTGCGTCCTGGTATAAAGAACAACCGAGTGACGGCGATGGAGTTATCAGAGTCTTCTTTGCCATCCACACCAAGATGTGAATCTGGGAAATGAGCAAAGAATTGAAAGATAAAGAAAAAAAAAAGAGGAGAGACAGACCACAGGGAGAAAAGCATGAAACATTTACTTTAAAAATTCAAAATAAAGTGTTGTGGGTTGAATATATTTGCGTCTGTGTGCGAGACTTAGCTGCTTCTTACCTTCTCTGCGTTTCGCATGTGGCAGCAGTTTCCTCAAAGCTTTTTCTGTGCTGTTGTTCCACACTATAATCTCTCCATCGTAGCTTCCTGCACACATCGGAATCAAGACGAAACAAAGCGCAATAACTTAAAGCTTTTGATGAACTCTTAAAATTGCACATTCGTTTTGGACTTTGGCCTGGTCCATTAGGACGGAAAGAAAGGGTTTCATTTTCAAAAGAAACATTAACACAAACCTCACCTGAACACACACTTTGCTGCAGAATCATGCAAACCAGCCACTAAAAACCCCTTCAAAGTTGATAAAGCTCAACATCTGTCCCAACTTCCATCAGTTCCACCACTCAACCCTTAACATCCACCTCAAGATGCAGTGCTTTTTAAATAATCTACATTATATATAAGAAAGTGTGTGTGTGTGTGCGTGCGTGTGTGTGTTTATCATATAAAGGCAGGAATCTCATCAGGTGGGTCGACAGTTGAACAGCAGGACTTAATGAGATATGTGAGGAGTGTGTTAGCTATGGGATGTGTGTGTGTGTGTGTGTGAGCAATAAGACGTATAAAGTTTATGAGAGTGTGGGTCGCCTGCATTATTCATGCAGCCCAGGGCCAGCTTCTGTATTTCAAGTGACTTTTATCATGTTGTGCGTGCGTGTGTGCGTGCGAGTGTGTACAATGTTGAGCCTTAAAATGGAGCTGGAGTAACATCACCTTCATTAACTTGCAAAGATACTCTAATACACTTAAACTTGGCCGTTTCCAACAACACAACACAGCTCATTGGCCTACTGTACAAGCACAGGGACAACATGTTCACTAATGGAAGAAGAAACACGTGAGAGCACACTCGTCTCAATCCCTCACACCTCCTTCTCATTAAGTACTCCAACAATTTGGCATTTCACTCTCATGACTGCATCTGACTCACAATGAAACGATCAAAATTGATGCATCAGAACTAGAAATATCAACTTTTTATTGCGTGGATTTTTCGTCCTTCCATCAACATGTGGCACCTACATTGCCCACTCTAAATCCAACAGATCAACCTCGTGCTTTATGCTAGTAGCAGCTAATGTAGCCTCAACCAGATAAGAAGCAGACTACAGAAGTCTGATGAGCCTTTGATTGGTTTCATTTTCAAACTTCAGCTCCAACAGACATCGACTCGAGTGACATCACTTGAGGACATTTATCAGCCTTTGCACAGCTTCCCCTGGAGCCACAAAAAGCTTTATACGGGCTTTATGATGTGTAAAATTGGTGAAGTTCCCCTTTAAGTCACTAACTTGTCAAAAAAGAACTTTGAAATATGCAGTTTATATAAATCAGAGCATCCTCTGCTTGAAAAAGATGTCATTGCTGTCACTCAGTATTCTGATTTTGACGCCTGCATTTCCATTTCTAAAGCATTTTGGCTGTCCATCAAAATTCAGACGAGTTGGTCCTTGGTCGCTTGGAAGGTGTTCAGCCATGGAGGATTAAGGGATCCGAGGAAAGAAGGAAGAGTGAAAAGGGGGAGGTTGTGACTGGAGGAGGTACACAGGACCCCTGTGTACATGAACCCTGCTGGGTGTGTGTGTGTGTGTGTGTGTGTGTGTGTGTGTGTGTGTGTGTTTGACAGTGTCTGCGTGAGAAGCCAAGCGGAACCTAGCTAAGACTGTGAATATGGATGAGGAGTCTTCAGTGCCACATCAGCCAAATGTTCCTGCTGCAACTTGATTCAACTTGAGACACAAACAAACGGATGCACGAACACGCACAGCAACTACACACACCGTGCTGAACTTGTGTGTGTGTCCAACAGAACTTTAAATTGACTTTTGTCACTGGTGGCCATGATGCCACCACTGCTTTCACTTGGCAGCACTAGCACATAATTTAGCAACACGCATGCTTTGATGTGAAACAGCATTACTCAGTGCAGCCCTGAGGAGATACGCTGGCAAATGAAATCAATGTGTCATCGCTTTTAAACGCCACCTTTGTGCTCAACGGATTTAGAGGGGAAGGAATTTGCAAAAAATAGTTAATGTAGAAATTAACATCCACCTTTTGCTTTAATGTGTGAGTAGATAAGCGTGGAAATGTAGGAAATCGCGACGCATCCTTTTCTGACATTTGCCCAAAGGCCGGAGAAAGAGAGCAAAACACAGGATATTAAAGCGTCTGAGGAATTTATGAATGAATTACATCATCTAAAGTCCTTTTTGAACAAGATGCTAGTTGATCTGGATACACCAGTGCCTCTGATGGCAAAACCATTGTGAAAACTGAAAGGTCACACACTTGATTCCCACAATGTGTTAATTAGCAAAACTCTGGTTTAATCTTTTTGTCTTTCTTTAGGTAACCATTACTTCCATGCCAAAGACATTATCAGGCAGCGTGCTTTATCCTTGCTTATAATAAGTAACACTATTTATAAGGTCAATCATTTGCATTCATTAGACAGGTTGCCAAGACCTGAGGAGGCATCGATACTGTAACCTGATTGGCTGAAAGACAGACAAAAAATCTGAGATAAAAGGGGAATTTCTTGCAAACACTCTGCTGGCGAACTGAAAAATATTCAATCATAGCTTTTGTTTTGTCAATTTCTTGCATCAACTGTTAACAAAAGGAGTCAGTGATTCGATTTGAGCCCGAAAATGCAATCGTACTGTCACATTTCAGAGAGCTATGCAAATAAACACACCTTCAAACACACCAACATACATAATTTTATTCTCTCTGGTATATACAAACCCCCACCCTTGCAGCTATACAGCACACACACACACACACACACACACACACGAAAGACAGAAAGCACTATGTCTCATTTCTGCACACTCCCACTGAGAGAGCTCTAATAAACATAATTTAAACTGGGCATTTGGATTAAATTGGAGGTGGAGGGAGCAGCATGGGGCTGTGTGTGTGTGTGTGTGTGTGTGTGTGTGGGCAGGGGAGGAAACGCAACAGGCTGGTTAGGGAGATGAGGAAAAAATAAACAGAAGTGAAGGGGAGTGTCAGCTAGAGAGTGGAAATAGAGAGAGGAAGCAGACATAGAGGAGCTGAACACACCGACAGAAATTGGGGAGGGAACTTTGAAGAAGTTTCCAAGTTCACGGAGCAGCTCCTGAATCGTGCTTTTGTTCCAGCTCCAGCTATTCATTTCCTTCCAAACTATTTCTCCCTGCAGCTTCGCAAAAAACACCCACTCTTATCTACCTTTCCACCTCCGTCCCTCACTTTATCGCTCTCCATACTTATCTCTGGGGTTGATGCATCTCAGAGGGCCAGAGAGGGTCTGCAGTTTGTGTTTGAGCTAGTGCTCGCACAGACGGGCAAACTGAAACTGAACTTTTGATACGTGAGCCTCAGTGATACAACTTTACAAACTGAAGAGCATACTGAGGCAAAATTGGTTGCAGGGTGTTTGTAGTTTGATGGTTATAGAAGTGGACCAGTAACTGGAGGATCGCCAGCTCAATCCCCCAGGCAGAAAAGTCTAAGAGTGTGATGAGTGCTGAGGCCTTGCTGCCATTTCACGGTATGTTGTCTTCACATACTCAAGACCTTAACACTCATTCTGCTTTATCACTTATAAGGATTTTATCACATAACAGGGAGGTTTTATGTTTCCTCCAAAATATCATAAAACCAAAAAAAACCCTGTAAAATCATGAATGTATGAACTCACAGAAGTGGAATAAAAAAAGCTAGAAAACTCCTGGTGAGCGGCGTTTCTGCATTTTAATAAGTGCTGGTGTGATTTGAAGACTGATTTCATATGCGAGTCATCTCCATTTCATTTCATAGCAAATCCATGCACAGATCAGTTTCCTCAGCGTTTTGGTAGTAATTTTCTGCAAAGTTTATTTGCTTTTTTTTCCCCCAAATGTTTCGTGTAACACTACTACCAAAGGAATACCCATAATGAGGTAATAAATACAGACTCAAAAACACCCACTTCTGCTTGCTGGTCCAACCTACTATTTGTGCAGACAAAGAACAAAAGAAAATTAAGAAACAACCCCAAAAATAAAAAGAAACAATAACAAGACAAAAACAGAGGAGGAAATTTGTCGGTCTACGTAATTGTCCCTCCAAGCTCTCTGTGGGTAGTGCTTAGTTATGGTTATATTACCTCACAGTCACAGAGAGAGAGAGAGAGAGAGAGAGAGAGAGAGATTAAAATCCAAAAATACATGTAAAGACAAGGAGTAAGTGATAAAGTGTCTCTAACTTCCAATAAAACGTTATTGGAAAAACATTTTGATTTCTCTGATATTAGATGAATGCCGACACTGAGCAGAGAACTGTGAGTGTTTTCTTTATCATATATACTGCTTGACCTTTCCATTAGTACGGTTCTAATTAAGATTTTAATTAGCAGACTCTAACAAATAAAGGTTCCTGCCTGTGGCGGAGGCAGTTGTCACCTCAGAATACAGAAAAGGGAAGGTGTTGTTCCTCTGAGGAATAAAATACGTAATAAGTATCTTTCAGCAGTATGACTTACACTAAATAAGGGCAAACCTCCTATTTGTTAATGCTGCACAGGAAGTTTCTAATTAGATCATTTTCAATTCACTTTTTTTTTTTACTTATAGCCTAAACTACTAATAACTCATTAAGTTGTAGCTTGCACTTATACTGTAAGTGTGCAAAGGCTGCGCATACAAGCAAAGCTGCACTTTTGATTGTGAACTATTTTTCAGCAGAGCGAGAGTCCTTTGATAACAACACCACTTACTTTAATCAGCAAATAACTGCTCCCACTTATTTTTCATTTTTCACAGAGGGTTTTTTGCCAAGATTCCTTTTCATTTCCTATTCTTTGTTTTTTGTTTCCTCTTTCCATCTCTCTCTTTCCTCTGCATGAGCCCTCGGCCTAGATTTAAGTCATAAAAGTGTGATTTTTAAGGGAAAGAGAACGCAGAGAAACGCAGAAGCACACATGCGCATGCACCCTCACCACACTGCATACACTTCTGTTCAAATTAAAGTTGGCTTAGGGCTCACAAAAAGTCAGGTACTTAATAAAGAGTGTGAGTGAACAGCGGGCGTGGGTGAAGTGGCTGTCGTCTTTACATTTGCAGTGCCTCTTTTTACTTTTAGGATCAGAAGTGGTCATCAAGTCTGCACACAAATGCACACACACACACACACACACACCTGTGACCAGAGTCTGTGGTGGCCGGATTGTGGCACAGAGCACGTCGCTGCGATGCTGTGTGCCTCCCTTCCACTCTGACGGTTCAACCAAAGACTGCGAGAAGGAATGTAGACGGAAAACTGTTAACATCCTGCAGAGACACAGAGAGAGGGTGGTGGTGAGAGGTGAGAAAGTGGTGGTGATAGGTGTAGTGACAATATTGGTAGTGGTAGCAGTAACAGTAGTGGTAGAAGAAGCTGTAATGGCAGTAGTGCATGTAGCACAGTTTAAAAAAAAAAAACAGGACTGAATCCGGATAAATGACTTTCAGATTTTCTCTGAGGGAGAATTTAGCATTTTGCACCGTTTCTAAATGAGACAGATTATTATCAGTAGAGATTGTATTTGACTTTAATGAGTCTTATTTTGTCATAGTGATAATAGATTAGGTTTTCCCTGCAACAGATCCAAACTTTGGTTTGCACATGCTATGCACCAACACAGCTGTGTCTTTATACTACAGTGCTGCAGCACATGTAAATCAAATGAGACACTTTAGTAGTGATCATCTCAGAAGAGATCTGCTCTACTTTGTTCATCTTTGGCTCTGTGTCATGGCAGCACTTTCATTGCTTTTTATTGTTTCACAGGAAGGGTTTGAGTTGAGCTTTGTGAGGGTCTCTAAAATAACGTTGGAGAGAGAGAGAGAGAGAGAGACGTCACTGCCCATTAGGTGGTCCAACACTTTTGCACACAGCAACCCACTACTTGCAACAATTATAGGCTATTGGTGAAGTGCCACCGTACTATTTTAGCCTAATTATCTTATTAACATAAATAAAACTCATTACTTTGAAAATGATATTATTTGTGATTAAAATAATTGTTCTTGGTAATATATTAGCAGCCCCCACTGTTTTATGACTCTGCTGCTTTCATGGGAGCTCAGACCTCTCCTGATAGGAGCTCAGCTCCCACTGATTCCCTCATAACTCAAATCCTGTGGGCAAGTATTGTACATGAAATGGAAAAAATTATGCACTGTGGTTTCAAACTGAGGAATATGTCTATCATTGGGATGTGGATACTTCAGCCTGCATGAGATTGTATGAGCAGCATAAGGCACAAGGAATTAGATGCCATGCAGCACAGCACTGTATGGATTAAACTGTGGTCTAGGTGGATGTGGAGAAACAGGAAATGATATGAGTGATGAAAGTCATAGTGGCAGTATTTTCTTTTACTGTGCTGATCTGTCGTCTGTGTTCTTTTTACCACTGTGACACCACAGAGAGCAAGAAGCTGTGCGTTTGTGCTTGTGTGTTATTTTTGTGTGTGAGTGTGTGTGTGTGTGTGTGTGTGTGTGTGTGTGTGTGTGTGTGTGTGTGTGTGTGTGTGTGTGTGTTTGTGTGTTTGGAGAGGAAAGAAAGAGAGAGAGAGGAAGTTGTATAACTTGATGATAGCACACTGCTGAGTTCAGCTCAATGGGTGTGAAATGATGATGATGAAGATGAAGAGCAGATGTGATGTGAGTATACAAATAAACACACACACACACACACACACACACATACAAATATGGGGTGATGATACTCGTTAGAGTCCAGATGTCTGGTTGGCTCTGAATTGTTGGCAGGAAGAGGGAGCAGGCGAGGACACACACACACACACACACACACACACACACACATACACCTGATTAAAGAGTGTTTCTCACATACACATTCTGACAGGTTCACTCTCCTTCATGCACAATGTGCAAACATACATAGTCTATGAGGGTGTTAACTGCGTCAAACCACCCGGGTCCTGAATTTGAGTTTTTCATGTGGCACATTTTGTGTTTTATTCAGTAATTAAATGAGTGAAACAGAGCATGCATACTGTGACAACACAAAACATCAGAATCACACTGAAATGTAACCATCTTAAGTACCTTTCCCAGCCCATCACAAGTATACTCCTCTTCAGCAGCAGGACCTGTGAGATCTCCACAGCCCGGCCCAGGCCGGCGTTCATTCTGTGCAGGCAGTGGCCATTGAAGTCCCACACCTGAAAGAAGACAGCACAAATGACTCTTAAAGCGCCATCACAGCACCAAATGTGTTTCATTTCAAAGCACAACCATATGCCAACAGAGAACACTGAAACTGGGAACAGAAATAGTAACAGCTGTATTCACTTATTCTTTCAAGGAGGGAAGTCGAGATGTTTTTTTTGGCCGCCCATGAGATGATACAAGCTACTACCCTAGTGTACATCTATCAAACGTGACAGCTCAGGTAATATTTCACACTGTCTGTCCAATTTAGTGTGATGATTTCAGGTCTGTGTTCCCGCATTTAACAAATAAACACTGATTGGCCCGATGGGAACGCTGTAATTAAAAGGTCAAAATTTCAAATTCTGAATGGCCCTAACTGCTACACCACGGGTTCAGTGTTGATGAAAATTGGAGAGATGATGCATCTTGTGACTAATTGGCCCAAGGGGTGCCTGCTTCTTCTGCTGAGGATGACTTGTGTAGCTGTTTCAAATGGCATGTGAGTGTATACCTGGCGCTGCTTGCACATGCGCAAGAAGCACATAGCTGCATTCTCACAAGGGCTCATGGGGTCATAGAGCTGATGTGGTTGATTATATTGATTAAAATATGCATAATTATAATTATTACTTGTTCGTTTTGTATCTGTGGAGAACAATTGCACTTACCTTGGAGTCATAATGCAGTGCTTCAATGTGGAGTGCACATACAGTCACAGAGCACGAGCAAAGAGCATGTTCCATGACTGATGATGACGGGGTTACTCATTATAAACACTTATGGTGGCTTATAAACAATGCCTTGTTAAGGTTTCCTTGACAAGTTCAGCCATTTACTCTTTGCGTCAAGTATGAATCCAACTTTATTGTGGTTAAGAGCTGTACATAGATCAATTGTTGGCAGACCTATTGCCCTGTTTTGTCAAAATCATGGTTAAATTACAAGTCAGTATTCATTTTCTAGAAGTGCTGTCTAACAGTCTGCCACTTCACCTCACTCTTTACATCTTTTCATCTACTCCCTGATGAAAATGCAAGAACGACAGGGAACAGAGTGGGGGTCTGTTCCCTGTCGTTCTCGCATTTCAGAGCTCGCATCTCTGTGGAGGAATGACCTGCAGCTGTATGGTTCACAGCCGAATGAGTGTGTGTGTGTGTGTGTGTGTGTGTGTGCGTCCACCTACTTTGACCTCTCCGTCAGTGCCTGCAGTAAACAGCCGTGTCTGCGTACCATCCATGGCCATGGTGGAGATCTCGGCGTTACCATGGCAACGGTGGAACTGCTTGACCTTTTGGCCTGTGTCAGCGAGCCAGCAGATCACAGAGGAGGCAGAGTCGCTGCTGACTACCTGCAGAGAGAAAGAGAGAGAGAAAAAGGATATCAATCATCAGTTTCATCCTTTTTATGCTTCCGCTGATGTATTCTTTAATGACTCTCACATAGCCAAACTATTCTCCACGCTTCGTTAGACTTTATGTTAGTGCTAAGCCACCGGTGAAGAAAATATGCACGTGATGCTGCTGTCAGGGGTGAACAAAAGCAGGAAAAAAAAACAGGAGAGGATGCCATTTTAAAAATGAAAGTTCATGAAGTTAGTCATATTGGATGCATTAGCTATTTTCTTATTTGTCTGCTGTTCTTATAATAGTCTGTGTTGGAAAATAATTAGCCATATAAGCCTGGCCAATGTAGGGGGCAAATGGCACAAAACATGCAATAAAAAATTAATAAATTACACATAAGTTTATTAAAAAAAAAAGAACAGTTGATATTACCTCTGTGAAACATCTGGCAAATCAAAGTCCTATCAAAGCATACTTTAAGTCAGCATATGATATACATGATATACAAAAAAGAAGCACTAGACACTATTGTAGAATTGACAGAACAATCACATATTAAGGTTTGTTTAGTAGCTGCTCTGTTGCTTTTCATCATATTATATGATCTCCATCAACAGGTGGTTGAGAGCAAAGGACTAGAAGTCCTATAAATGCTCTTTGAATCTTTATGACAATCTGCCAAAATTGCACATGATATGAACAAAACCTGCCACATCCAAGGTCAAGACTGGAATTTCAAACTCACCTATTGTAAACTGCCTGCCTTTTTGCCAAATGTCTCTGAGTGAGATGAAAATCAAGAACATTAAGAATCAGGGAGCCATTTCACCTGCATACCTGTCTGAACAGACTATTATACAGCACGCAGGTAACAGGGTGGTCGTGGCTGCTCGTCCTCTTCTCCTCCCTCATGCACTCCAGCAGGAGCAGCAGACTGTTGAAGGAAAGCAGGAGGAGTTGACGGTCCTCATGGAGGAAGAGGAGGGTGTGTGTGTCCTCCCGTGCTTTTGGGAAGACGCCGGCCAGTCGGTGAACACGCAGCTGGCTCGACACGTCCCACAGACACAGGACCTGGGGAGTGAACGTAGGGGTAGAAAGTATATGCATCAACACATGCGCAGAAAACAAAAAAATCAATTATTATCACAGTGACACTGTCAGAACTACACGACACGATCAACATTACTAAGAATAATGGTTGCTCTAGCAACCTCTGCTCAATGTTAGTGCTACATCACAAGTACTCTGCCATATTGCTTTAAAGCACAAAACAAGATGACTATCGCTTGATTAGGAACTCCTCCAGAAGAAAACGAAAGCAAAGCTTTCAGAGTTTCTTGCAGTGGCAGATGGTGTTTGAGGAGGAGGCAGATGGAACATAAATCACTTCTAAAATATTCATTATCTTCAGAAAAGCCAGGAGAAGGCAAACATGCACAGCGCTACAGAAAACCAGCACAATCACCAACATCCTCTTTGCATTAGAGAGTAGAAGGGTTTAAAGGAGATGTGGCCTCAACGTAGAGAAACGCCTGCTCTTGTAATGGCAACAGTGAGAATCATGCCACCAATCACCTGCGCTACAGCCTCCTTCTTTTACAGTAATTATAGCCAGTTATAACGGTCAATATTACAGTGATAGGGCTCTTAATCATTATCTTTTCTAGCAGAGCTCTGCACACACAGGCACACGCTCCTACCTTGTCTTTGGAGTAGCTGAGCAGTTGTTGCTTGGTCTGCAGAAAGCGAACAGCCGTGACGGGGCTTGTGTGCCCACTGAGCGCACAAACGGGCTCCGAGGTCACATACGGGTTCCACAGCAAGACCTGGTGATCCACACCTGCGGTGGCTGCAACCAATCAGATTAGCAGAGGTGCTAAGTTTGATTACTTACAGGAAAACCGTACTGTTTTTGGTCCCCCACAACCAATTTGTTGTTCGCTGACGCACTGGATGGTTTTGTTTGCTCTGCATGCCTTTGTGTGTGCATAGGAAAGTATTACATTAATGTAATTTACGTAAAAGTCAAGTTATGATGTGAATTATTTTGATAGCGATTTCATAGTGAAATACAGCATCTTTTAGATTTTCCTAGATTAGTAAACAGTTACTTAAAAGTGTTCTTATTGAATATGCCAAAAAAAGATTACTCTGTTTATTTGCAATACAGAGAAAAGCTCCACAGCGAGGATGGACAATCTTATGCAGTGTTTAATAATCATTAATGAGGTAAATGTGGCAATTAATCCTGATATTGATTTTAGGTGATTTGCCCAACCCAAAGATGTTATATGGTGTGCAGATCACATCACATCAATTAAGGATTATTCATGAGTCCACGTTGGTCCCCACCTATGAGATTCAGTCTAGAGTGGTGGTCCATGTCCCACACACCCTTCTTTGTCGAGAAAGACGTGACTCGTAGGCTTCTGCTTTCCTTTTCCCTCCAGCTGATCACCATGCTGCTCTGCTGTCTGGTGCTGCACGACACAAAGGCTTCCAGTGAGCCCAGGTAACACACTGCAGGAGGCAGGAAGGAAAAAGAAGGGAATACAAATTAGGTGTGACAGACACTGTAATTAGCTTTATAACATTTACAAAAGAGTGAGTAACACTGGGGGAAAAATAAGCCTGCTCATGAGTTCAAGTCAATTTGAAACTAGGCATGAAGAGTACAGCATACAAACATATAATCAGGCAATTAAAATAACTCTGTCTCTTATTTCTGTGTTCAGATCTTAATGAAGGGAGTTTCAGAGCTGAGAGGCCCTGACTGTAAAAGTCCAGACACAGGAACAATCAGCACTGCTCTGGTTCGTAGCGGTGCAGCAATTCAGCAATAGTTCAGTAAAAACAGTGAAACAGTACAAACCTGTATAGAGCAGTAATGCAGTAGAAGTTTCTAGCAGGGGTGTGGGCTAAATTAGTTTTAACTTCCAGAAATCCAATGTTAAACATCATTGCAGCATATTTTGATGATGACACACTGTTGACTGTCTTCAGATTAGATACTTCCTCCTGCTTTCACTACCCAAACTCTGAAGGACATCTACTTTCTGAAATGGCTGTGCTAAATGTGCATTGACCGCAACCCTGCTGTATAGTAAACCAACCGATCCACAGGCGCTCAGCACAGCATAGAATTAGGCCCGTTTGATTTGCTCACTGGTATTACAGAAAAAGTAATGGATCTTGCATCACCATCTATCTCAATTAACACTCTGATTGAGAACAGCTAAATTGGATGCCACACGCCTCTATTAGAGGCTGCTTAGCTTTCAAATACCACACAAATAAGTGCGGGCTGTGAGATGGCATGTGACAGTCGTAGGTCAAAGATCGGCCGCGTAGCTAGGCCAAATAATTACGTCTGATTACATTTCATACACCACATCTATTCTCCTCCCTGTGAATTAAAAGATCAGAGGATTTTCAGACAGTGTCACATGACTCATCATTGATTAATGAGGCCTTCTCTCCTTCACTGGCACACACAAATCATAAATCAAACTATTTGTGATGCAGACCCAGATACATAACATCTGCTTTGGCCTGCTTTCGTCAGTGATGTGCCTAAAGTCACACTTATTGCGGAGTTTAGAATTTAGAAGAAGAAGCACAGCAGGAGTCATCGTACGAATTGCCGGACATTTTGCTAGATTTTACCTACACGCTGACATGTATCCTTCATGTTCTTTTTAATTTCTTGGAGCACAACATTGTGCGGATATGTTAATGCTTTTCTCTCTCACAGACACACTTCCTACAGCTCTCCTTCCTTGTCCTTACGGGTCTGTGTCCATCCCAATTTCCTCCTAATTTCCTCTCAATTTTTCTCTGTTCCGCCACCCTCCCCCCCCCTTCTCCCCCTTCTCTCCTTCTCTCAACAGCCCCCCTCCTCCCTCCTCTCTCTGGTGGCCCGTGAGCCTGAAGGTTTGGAGGTCTGGATAACCAGCCATGTCTAATGGTACACAGCCCACTCATACTTCAGGGTGGGCAACTTCAAAAGAACAGCAGCAGCACCCCAGAGGTATGCAAACACACATAACCAGTCACACAAGCTCCTTCCTCACACTCTCAAACACACACACACACACCAACCCTTAGTATGCACCCTCTAATTTCAATTAAGCAGCACTTTTAATGTTCTGGCATTGTCTCCTATGTTTCCATCCTTTTTTGTTTTCCCATTTGTTGTGCTTATTTATATGTACTTTATTCCCCCTTTATCCAGATCTCCCCTTTCAGCCAAGCTTGTCTCAGAGCGCTGCCTCTGCTGAATCATTATCAAACAGCCCAATGACTCTTCAGAGTGGCTCTGTGCGAATGATGCAATCGAGATACAACTAAGGGACTTCTTTGTTACCCGGGCTGAGCTGAAGTGGGGAGTCTCAGGAGGCCAGACCTCAAGCCCGTGACTTTATGCCAATAGTCAAAAGTCTGGCTATGCAAGACTATAAAGTGGATGATTCAGGACTCCATGCATGTGTGTGAGTGTGTGTCAGTGTGTGTGTGTGTGTGTGAGTGTGTGTGTGTGTGCATCAGTGACAGAGACACACCCAATTTTCACAGTGTTGCATAAGCCGTTATTATAGTGATACTGAGAAAGTGAACACAGGCACAGGCGGTGGCTGTCACCCCAGCTGCCAAGGTGAAAGTGTGTGTCTGTGTGTGTGACACCAGCTCTCTGATATTTTAGCACATTGGAACACATCTACCATTTTCTGTTACTTGACACGAGACAGCTATGTTAATGACAAAGCTACAATAAAGACATGCTTGTACATGCAGGCATGTATGTGTGTGTGTGTGTGTGTGTGTGTGTGTGTATGTGTGTGTGTGTGCATGCTTGTATTTCCTACCTTTTCTAACCCAGGCAGGTGTGTGTGCTTGGTGCGTCACAGTGTAACAAGTATGGTGCTTTCCTTTGACCAGCTCGTCCCATAGGATGATGTCTGCTGAGTCAGAGTCTGTCCTCTGACCGAGTCTCTCAAACAGAGAGATCTGAGCTGAGGTAAAACATAAAGCACTGACCTGGACACACACACAGACAGGTAATGAGCAATAGATTGATCAACATATTCAGACGAAGGGAGACATATCCTGCCTCCCTTCCTCTTCTCTTCCCTCTTTCTGTTTTGCTTTGCTTTTCTCAGTCTGTGTATTACCTGTCCTCCAATGTCTCCTATTGTGAGGACGGCCTGGTCTGGGTGAGAGGGATCCACCCAGTAGTCTAGACACCAGGGAGTAAACTTAAAACCCTTCAGAAGACAAAAAGTGGTGTTCACAACGTTATATTTGAAATCCACTGAAACTTTTCTCAAGTTATTTAAATGTTCTCTGGATGCTCATTATTCAGACTGCAACAGTGGAGCTGATTAAACATACCTAAAAACAAGAGAACCAAAAAATTTGAAATAAAACATACTACTATATATACATGGTTCTTTATTAAGAGGAGGATTACAGCTGTAGCTGTTACCTGGAGTTTGTACTTGCAGCTGAACTCCTGTTGAGACAGTATGTCATAAAAACACAACTCCTTACTTGTGAAAGACACCGCTATCTGGGAACAAGAAAGAAGCAGCGAATAAAAAGTGTTCATCAAAAACAGCGACACATACAAAAAGACAGCAATTCAACACATCGCTATGATATAACTATGATTTAACAATTTCGCAGACTGATAATTGATGCATGACTGGAAAATCTTCATGTGTGTTATACAACGGAATTATGTGTGTCACCCACAAATCTGTGGATTACAGAATTGCTAATTAAAAGCGATCAATAATTGATGGTCTTTTTTTTTTTTACATTATGCAACAGCATCATGTCTGTAATACCATTAACCAAAACAATGATCAATAATTAATTGAGTGAAGTGTGTGTTTACCTCTGTGCCGTACAATATCTGCCCAAATAATTGAGACGACTTATCAATGATTAATCAAATATAAATTATTCATTACAAATGTATAAATTCATTTCTGCAATAACATTCTTTCAGTTGTATAAACTGTGCCGCGACTTATCCAGAACACTGATGAATAATTTGATTGATCGCCTGTTTGTTATGGGCCTCTCTGACAGTGGGTTCACCTTGTGTACATTGGGGAGCAGCACCATGTCTGTGACCCAGAGGTCTTTGGGTGCCACTGTGCTGTTTTGCAGTCGGTGTGTGAGCACAAGGGACATGTCCTCTCCGTCCCGCAGCCCCACAGTTGCTCCTTTACTCACGGTCAGATACTGACCTGAACTCTGCAGGTACAACACCTGGGGAGGCCAGAGGACATTACAAAACAACCACATTTGACCTAGACAAAAACACAGATTGGGCAAAGCAACAAAAACACTCTCTATTTATTTATTTCACACTTTTGTAAAACGACCTTCAGATCAGCTTTAATGTTCTTTGTGATTCACTTTGAAACATTTTAATGTGAAGCTCATTAGTGAAATGGAGGATCCAGATGAAATGTAACATATTGTAGCTTCAAGTATTTCCTTTCCTTTCTTGCTCGTCTTTAGCCATAAAACTACACTGATACGTCTCAATTAAGCATTAGACAAGTGAGTAGGGCACATTCTTTGGTGCTGATATCAATAAAACAAAGGGATTAATGAATGATGCATTTTTATTGGCTAAGCTACAAGGGGAAACAGTGGAGAGCCGCAGACAAAAAAGGCTTCAGCTGACTGTGTCTGATGAGAGAGAAACACTGAATATCTTTAATGAAAGAAAGGTTTATTAATATTTATAGAATAGAGGTCAGAGCTGTGCTACCACAGTAATTACTTCGGACTGCGTCGCTTTCCCACAGCCAACTGCAGGCTTTGCAAGATCTCTCAGATTGGCATGTTATGTATTTATCTCTAATTATTCTAATTAGCTATTTATCTACAGAGTCTCGTACAATGATTTATGAAAGATCTTTTTTTTTACAAATGCAACAAATGGAGCACAGACAGTTTTTGGTGGTCCGTAACCAATAAAATACTTGTTTTAGTGAGTCTCACTGAAACTCACTGATTACTCTGTAATCATTAAATGGTGTCAAAAATAAAGTAGTTAAAACTAAATGCCGTTAATAAACGCTGTTTTATCCTGGTGGCTAAAGTAGTGTTCACAACATGAACCAATTATCACTTTTTAAAGCGACTGTGACTAATGTATTAGCAGAGAGTTAGATTGGGTTTTTTTAGTTGTTTTACCAGACACAGAGAAACATTAGCATTAACTTGTTGTGTGTGGTGTTTTCTGGCCTCCTGGCGAATGTAAATCCAATTTTAACTCTCCATTTAGCTCTGTTTTGGACTCCACCAACTCTTGGTGGGATTATCTGGCTCTTTATCTTGCGAAACGCTTTGCTTTGTTCACAGTCTGGTTGCTAACTTTGTCCCCCATTCGGTGTTTGAAACGGAGCGCACAGGGGGTTTATAACACTAAGGTTGTAGGCTGTAAAACCAAAACACTTAGCTAAAAGACACTAAAAATGTTTTACTGTATCTTTTTCATATTACCTTTTTTACTTCTGCCCTGTTTAAGTCGTGTCACGGAGAGAAATTAGAGTCTTCTCAGCGACATTAGTCTGTCTCCCTCTTTATGACTGATCTAATAAGCTAAAGGGGTCAAAACCTTCCAGCCATTTCAAAAACAACTTACACAACACTCTGACATTTTGACATTCTCAGGATTGAAAGATTAAAGTGGTGAGCCATCACTTTATCCACAGAGGCAGGCACTTTATACCGGCCACTTCATTTACATATTAATTAATAGATGTTAAACTTAGAGGAGTCCAGAGCCATTTATCTCAAAAGAGGTGTGCCATTTTGATGAGCAAGGCCCTATTACTTCCGAACTTTTCCTCGTACAATGTTTAATAATGTGGAATTCCACCCAGTCAGCACAGTTTTGGATTCTCCAGTTGGTCAATGTCAAAATGCTTTTCAGATAACTTGCTGCAACAGATCATGTGTTTAAAATGGGCAACATGCTCTAAATATCTCAAAACAAATTCTTCATCCCTCCAAGTCTCCAAGAGGTCAGCGACCCTTTTTACCTTGTGAATCGGATCTCGATGCGGAGAGGTCAAAGTGCGCGGTGGCCTCCAGCAAGGCACGCTGCTGGTTCTGGTGTTCTTCACTTTATCAGAGAGCTCCAGAAGCAGAAACGAGCAGAGTCCTCCCCAGTCAACACGTCCCTCTTCCTTCACAGCGTCAGTGTCCAGAAGGAGGCCGCGGTGCTCCTGAGTGACAACCACACTGTCAAACAGGAGGCCATATTCCTCCTTGGAGCCGCGGCCCACTGAGGACCAAGCCAGATGGATGAATTCGCATCTGGACAAGGAGCGAGGTGCACCCGAGGGATCCTGTATCAACAGCAACAGGAGACAATGTCTGCACACAGATGCACTGAGTCTCTTTAGTATTCGAACACAATGCGCTGCAGGCTGTTCTCAGGTTTCTGAAGCATTTCCTGTGAGACCTGGAGGTGTGCTGCTATGGGATGTTGGTAAACAGAGAGATACGCTATAAATTATAAAACTCTCCTGCAAGTTTCCCACAGAAATCAAAGGTCATGTAATGTGATACCATTAATAACTTACAAAAAAGCAGACAAAACACTCACCAGGAAAAGGCCCTGTAGCTTTCTATAGTCCTCGGTGCTCATCCTGCTCTCAAGCTGTGTCACCTCCATCCTCGTTCCCATGGTTACAGCTCAGACCTGTCAATCAATCACCTGCATACCAGACAATGTCAGGAAGGTAAAGCCGGTGTATGTGAGTCTGTATTGAAGTCTCACAATCAAATGATAGATTCTCGGTGTTACATACGAAACGAGGTGTTCCCAGCTCAAGTAATCCCTTAGTAACCATCTATATCTGCTTCTCAGCAGGTTGTCATGTCACCATAATCATACAGCAGAGTCACAGCAGCAGTGGACTTCTTTCGTTTGGCTCTTTTCACTCTTTTCCAAGCATGTCTCGCGTTGAATGGTGCACAAAGGTCCTTCGTTTCAAGCAGAATTTTACAAGTCTCTGTAATTTCAGGTAATGTGACATTAAATACTATGTCAGCTAGACGAGCAGCACGAATAATAGTGTGAGTAAAAGGTAGAACTCTGTGAAATTAGCCTGTGTGGTGATTAAAAGCACGTTTGAGGTCTGAGAGACCTGTGTGGGATGTGTGGGATGATGAAAAGTTTCTTTTTAACATTTTACAAAACACTTCAAAGGGGAGTGGAGGACAGCAAACACTTTCAGTTTCATCTTTAGTCCGACAAACGTTTATGAGACACATTCATTGGAAGAGGCATCAAACTGCACAGAGATTTAGATGACAGGGAGTGTAATGAAAGCAAAAAAAAAACAAACAAATCAATGCTTTGTTGAAGCTATTATCTTTTTTATAATAGTGATTAATTGCAGCGTGGTCTTGATTCAATAGTTTATCCACCTCTTTATTTACATCCCTGACAACAAGTAGTAGACTGCAACCGATATGTTTGTGCTGCAGTAATGAATGAAAAGGATGGTGAAACCTCGGGGACAATTTGATCATGTTTTGTTTATGAGTGTGATAACTTTTAATCAACTGCATCCTGGTTTGTTGTGTGGCAAGCAGCTGGCATCAGTCTTCATGAGATTAAACAGACAGCTCATAAAACGAACACAAAAAAAGAAGCCCGTATTTTGAGCAGATGCACAATACATATTGCTGTTTGAACGTACGAAAGACACATCTAACATGTCGTGTGAGGGTTACTAGACAACTCCACTGAAGTATAACAGTGTGCAGTACAGCGCTGTCATATCTGTTTGCAAACAAAACCCACTTACCGAGGTTGACTCTCTTCATCCTAGATGGCAACTTCAGGTCCAGTCAATTCTCTCAAAACTGTCACTGCTGGATTTCTATCTGGGCTTCATCAAAGTTAGACAGAGTATCATCCACTGCAGTCAAACTGTCCAAAACACCATCTCAGCACCAGGCTGTAACTGCATAATGACAGCGGCCTGTAACATCACTGTCAAGTTAGCTTTACCTCTCCAGGACTGCCAGTGTGTACACACACTTCAGTCAAGCAGGTTTTTAATCATGAGGTCCATATAGTAGGGCTGAACACACAGTTTCTCAGTTAATAACGAATTCAAACTTACCGAGGTGACCAATTTCATCCCCTCAGTCCACAATGGGTGTCCAGAGTAAACCGTCCCAGAATCCCCATGCTCTGAGGTGTTGAAACACCATTTTTAAATGTATGACATTTCAAACAAATCTTCAGTCTCTGGCTGGTCTGCCTTGTCCTTGGCTGGGTATTGTCCGTATGAGATTCAGCTGATTCCAGAAAGCCAAGCTTTGTGTCCAGAGGTTTGTCTAAGCCGGCGATGTCTGAGAAGCAATCAAGGCTAACAGCCCCGGCTGCAGTACACACACCCACAGAGAGTTAACTAACTGCCCCCAGTAGTCCAGACAGTGGCAGAGGCCACACACACACACACACACACACAATTCTTTTCTTTATTATCCCACACTCTAAAAGACTCAAAGGCTAAGTTTCCTGGCAACCAAGTAGTCAAAAAGAGTTGTGTTTGTGAGTCCAGGCCCTATCGTTTGTATGTAACACAATGTGTGTGTGTGTTACTTCTATTCACAGATTAGCCACTGGAGGGAAGATAATCTGTGCGAGGTACAATTACCACCCTGCATAGATACACACACGCACACACGCACACACGCACACGCACACACACACACACACACACACACACACACACACACACACACACACACACACACACACACACACACACACACACACACACACACACACACACAGTAACTACAGCAACACAGTTCACAAGAACATTAGTATTCTACTGCCACTCATAAAAGTGTTCATGCATTCAAAGAACTTAAAAAGGTAGTGATGTGAACCTGGACCTGAACAAAAATAAAGCACACACTAGCAGAGCTTTATAGTGCCATTCAAATGCCTTAGAGAGGACATCCTGTGGGTCACTCGTAGCTGTATACACACACACACACACACACACACGATAAAAGGAGAAAAATTTTCATCGAGATTTGTTAAACTGAGACAAACAGATTGCCTGTATGACTGCGAGCATGAATCCACACAAAAGCTGTACATCCAACACAGATACTATCGTTCCCCTCCCTCCCGCTTCAGTGACCACGACCAATCCCTGTGTGTGACTTAATGGCCTGGAATAACTTGAATTAGCTGATTACAGCGGTCGTCAACGGTGACAGGATCAGAAAATTAGGTCTCAGCAATTTCAATAATAAAGCTTTAAAAATTAACACTATCACAATTGGATTACAGTGGTGCATGTAGGAGCCAGTACAGAGCCCAAAAATAGCCCACCACAAATCCACCATGGAAAATCCACTATTATACAGGGAGAAGAATGAAGTTGCTGGAATGGGGAAAAAATTGGTACGGATCTTAGTACTGGGAGGAAAGAGGTGCAGGCGAAGAAAGAAAATGCAAGGGCAACTGAGCGGAAATGAAGCACTTTCATACAACAATGCAAATCTGAAGAGAGACCCACTTTTGAAAAATCTTTCTCAAATGACAGAACTCTTTGATTCGCAATAAAGTGGTTTTTTTCTTCTTTCAACACACTCCCCATGACTCTTGTTTAAAGAGTTTTTGAGTAATTTCAAGCACCTTTATTTCATTTACATTTGGTTCAAGGAATGTTGTCATGGCCGTTGCAATTAAAGAATTAGAAATAAACAAATCATACCTTCATGGTCGAATACATTTGTGTGGATTAAATCATGGCTTATTCGAATGTCAGAACCACACGTACTTCTGCTGTTCGTTGTAGTGGCCTTCAACTGCTGCGTAGTTTTGACTCTACTAGGTTGTGGCTAAAATTACAGCTGTGTCCTTGCGCTTTGTGGTGCAAATTGGAATCCAATACAAAGGATTTGCTCACTGATGTTAAGTATCTGACATTAAAATAGATGTTTATCAGTGACATTAGTGACTTCTGAAGAAAAAATAACCCTCATCAAACACTGTGATACCTTTTGCTGGATATATCTCAGTGTGGAATCTCTGAGGAAAATCTCACCAGCAAACAGAAAACGAAATGTAAGGTTCAAAGTGTTTCATGGTGAGTCCTCCCAGTGGTTCCCTTCTGAACAAATTTGAGGGGGTCATAGGCTAAAAAAGCAAAAACGTTTCACAAAAAATCCTTATTTTCTTGAGAAATACTTTTACCTCTTCAGGTCTGTGAAAAAAAACCTTTAAATCAAAGCATCCAGAGGAAGACAAAATCACTGAGGTTGAACTGCTCACTCCTCACGTCCAAACTAATGCCCCAACCTGTGGTGAGGACTCCATCATTTAAAAAAAGGCGGCTGTGGTAGACAGTAAAGGTTAAGACTTCACATATTTCTGTAACAACAGTAGAAAGAAAGGCAGCACAGCTGGTGAGTTACTGCTCACGTGGAAGGTTTGGTTTATGGTTCTGATGATGAGCAGCACAGGACAAAGACAGCATACAGCAAACATATAACTCCATCATAAATATTTGAATGCCCTTTTAGTCTTGACAGGATTTCAACCTAACAGATATAAGTTGAATATGACGTATGCTGATAGTGGCAGGATAATAGTGCCTCATGATCATGATTATGTTTTACAATGGAAGAATGACAATAAAATGAGGGTCCAAAAATGTGGGGATGTATTTGGAAAGTGGATGCCACTTCTCGTCATGTACTCTTTTTTTTAGACCAAACTTTTAAAAAGGACATGAGAAATAACCTTTTTTTTCCTAAACTTTCTCTACACAGTGTTGAACAGAGATGGAAACACAGGAATGAAGAAATATCGACCTAAGAATCTGATAAAAGAACAACATAAAAGAGAGGTAGAAATCCCTGGCAATTACTGTCAACGTGATTAGCTTTGAACCTCAGACTACCTGATCTTCCCTTCAGGCAACAGAATTATAAACTATACAGCCAAATATAATAAAATGTATTTAGAAATTACACAGCCTTGTATCAACTATTCTCTAATAAAAACATCTGCCTCTGTGTGTGTGTGTGTGTGTGTGTGTGTGTGTGTGTCCTCTCCGGCTGCTACACCACAGTCTTGAAGGCCTGCAGGATCATGTTGGTTTGGTGGGTGAGCCGGTTGGCGCTGACAAACACGTTTATCACTCTGAAAACAACCGTGACAGAGACACAAGGACACATGTGTCAATCATACGGCAAAGAAACCATGGTAACAATATTAGGATTGATCCAGGAAACACTTTGATCTGGCTGGAATGGAGAATGTCAGGCTTCAGAGAATACAAGCCAGCATGAATCCACAGGAAATGGGTCAAGGGAATTATTCAGCAATGGTGGATTTGATAGAAGCAGGCCTGTGATCAAACGACAACCATTTACATGGTGGTGACAGTGTGTGTGTGTGTGTGTGTGTGTGTGTGCGCGTGCGTGCCCAAGTGTGTGTTGCACGTGTGGTAGCTGTGTGTGCATGAGGAAAAGAAAAGGATGAGCACATGAGTGAGGGGACAGAAAGGGAAGGAAAACAGGCAGAAAAAAAATTCCTAAAACAGAGAATAAACTGGAAACAGCGTCATACTTTCCATCTCTGAAGTAGTTCTTGAGTGTGTCGCTGAAGCTCTTGGTGTGTTGCACAAACTCTTCCCTCTGCTTTTCCAGCGCCTAACCGATGAATACAGAAGCCTTTCACGTCCTCGTATTTCACAGCTATTGCGTTTGTGTGTATGCATTTTTTCTCCTCCACGTATCTACTCTACCTGTCTGTCTTGATACTGGTGTCTCCTGAAGACAGCATCAGCAGCGTCGAACAGCTCCTTAATGGCGCTGGCAATGCCTCTGTGAGTGACACACACAAGTAAGTGCCTGTTAAAAAAAAAAGCAATACCGTAAAATGTGCCTGTTTTTAATTGAGCAGCGACACCCTGAAACTACGGTGGTTTGATCCTGCTCGTTGTCTCCCTCTCTTCCCCTTTTCCCACAAACATGCTTTTCACCTTCAACTTTTTTGCTGCCCGCACATGCACTTGAAATCTGCTGTTGCATAACTCTAATTTTTCAGCATTCCTTTTGAATTGATTTTATTTCTAAGCCCTCCGCTGTGTAAGTAACTTAAGCAGTGACTCACTAAGAGTATTGAATTCGATCAAAATAATGGCAAAGTGGGCCAAGAAAATGAAATGTCTTTCACTTTCTGTCCTAAGTGTGTGTGTGTGTGTGTGTGAGTGTGGAGGGGGGGTGTGAGGTAACAAGTCACGAGCCTTACAGTTTTTTCACTATTCCATAACATAAGCATCTGTGTCTGTTTGATGATTTGATGTCTAACCTTAAGTGAGATGGAGATGCTGTGACATGCGGTTGTGGACCTTCTCGTTGAGCTTATCTTCTGACACATGCTGATCCCAAGGTCACAACTGAACTGCCACGCATGAGATCCCTCTCCTGTCTTGATTTCACTTCGTCTAGTGTTGCTAATCAAAAACGTAATTTGGATTCTATCTGACATAAACAATGATCTTTAAGTGCTTTTTAACCATTCCTTGATATAACACAACTGACGGGAAGGAAAACAGGAAGCAAATAACGTTCAATGCCAAACACCGTCTGAATGTTTATAACTTAAGATAAATTTTACCTTTAAGATAAAATCTTTCTTTGACCATTTTATTCATTTATATTCCACACAAACAGATACGGTCTTGCTAAATGAAGGTCTTGCTGTTAACTCCAGCTAGCGGCAAACAAACTGGCTGCAAGTGTACGTATGTGGAGCAAGTAGATGTGTGTGTGTGTGTGTATTTTTATGGAAAGGCGAGCAAGACCTTTAGTCTTTGCACCAAGCAATTAACTATAAAATAAAAACGTTTGGGATTGGGATGGTTGGCAAAAGTCATCTTGAGACATTTTCTGGCAATTTATTCAATTAATAGGAAACATCAGACTGAAGCCTTTATATAGAATTAAACCTGTCGTGTCACACACTGAGCCGTCTTACTTGATGGTATGCATGAAGCCTGCTCTGTCATTGATCTCTTCTGGTATGGTGCTAAGGATGTGTTTCAGAGCTTGGGCCCTTTCGTTCAGCTTCTGGAACTCAGGCTCTTGCTTGTCAATCAGGAACTCTGAAATAAGGAAAGACGAAGAGAAAAAAATACAGATCTCAAACTCCTCGGTGAGAAGCATGTTAAAACACATGCAAATAGCTATGGGGGAGGGGGGCAATGAAATCAAGCAATTAATAACAGCGGCAATTGTGAGAAACTCATGTCTAAGAGTGGGAATGTATACAGGATCAAGTATATACGAGTGAATGTGGTGCACACATTTTAAATTGACAGTGTTTAGTTTGTTAAGTGAAGGCAGGAATAAGGCAGAACTTTGGCTAAGCCATGCAGGAGGTACATTTAAAATTCATCCAAAGTGTGTGTGTGTGTGTGTGTGTGTGTGTGTGCATGTGTGAATTCATTACCACCATCAATCACTGTACACGGCGCAAGGAATTCAATTACTGACAGAAAGGAATATTTGAGACCAGGGAGAGGAGTTGATTTGTGGAGAAACAGCTCCCCCCAGTGGACGACCGGTCGAATGTAATGTTGGCATTGAAGCAGCCCGAGGGAAGCGAGAGAAGTGCCCTTGATCAACAGTCTGTGCCGTGCATGTACGGCCTCTGGAGGACTGACTGGCCTGCTGTAACATCTCGTGCTTTTACTGTTGCATGGCTGTCCTATGCGACACGTTATATTCCGCCCTCCTCCTCTCTCTGCATGCGTCCTACCTTCCATATCACCTGCAGCCACGACAAGTGGAGAGTCCTTATAGTCGATCTTCAAGTTCCTCTCCTCCAGGATTCTCATAACAACTTCCTGTGTCAGACCTGGGCTCTTCTCCTCTGCCTTGAAACACACACACACACACACACACACACACACACACACACACAGATAATCATAGTAAGCCTTGGGTTTCTGTGGCACTACAATTTATCAAATGCACAAATTAACAGAGCACCTAAAATGACTGAACAGGTAAAGTGTGGGCACAGTTATTACAAGATAGCTGGCAGTTCATCCCCTGAAACATTAAGAAAGAAAACACTTTGTTTTTTACCTTTGTAAAAGCTGCTCTCAAGGTCTGTGCTGCTGATAAGTTGACTTTCTCCAGCTGCAAGTTATAATACACACACACACACATCAGCCAATAGCACAAACCATAACACACACAGCTTAGCTCTTATCATGGCCTCTACTCTGTCCTGAAATGTAATTCTGCAGGAAGCACATACGGTACAAGCCAGGCATCCTGCGATATCAAAGGAGAACACTGTGTTGCTGCATTGTGAAAAGTTGAATTGAGTCAGTCCATCTGTGTTCCCCATCTAATGTCAGGAGAATTGAAGTCTATTCCAGTCCTCAGGGCCGATATTCTGGTATTACAGAGCTCGTCACTACTTCAAACTATAAGTTCTGTCTGTCAATTTGCACAACATGTCCTCCATTTCCTATTAAGCTTCACCAAAAAATATGAAACATTGTAAAAAAACAAAAACAAAAACAAATGATTAACTAAAAGCGGTTGCAGTAATAAGATGTGAGATGAGCTGACACAAGGCTTTAGGCTATAGTTTGTGGAAATTGCAGTTTAAACTTTTTTGAGGCATTTTATGTGTTTCTGGGAGACTGGACAGATTGGAAATGAGGGGAGAGAAGAACAGAGAATGATGCTACAATAAAAAAAAAAAAAAGTAAAGCAAAAGTTGTTTTTCAGAGTTTCTTAATTTAGTGTTTGTTTCAAGCTTTCAAACATAAAACAAACGTGGTACAGTATGACAGTCCTGCCCTTCGAAAAACTGCATGTTATTAACACGCAACGAGCACAAATGTAGGTTTGAAACAGTTTCCAGTATGAAGGAGTGTATAATTTGCTTGATAAATGGCGCCAGTTGCTTTGTTTTGTTTTCAAGTGCTGCCACATACAGTACCTTCTATTGATTTTCTTTGTCTTGTCACTTTTGATGCAACACTTGCACCTCTTGACACCCTTGTGTTGTTTCAACCCCCGTGTATTTGATAGTTTACAATTCTGCATTTGAACCATTTACATTAGTACATGTTTTCAGAATGATTTGCCAGATAATAGAAATCAATGTACTTGCTTACCTTGTTTACCTTACAGCCGTGCTAACAGCTCTGTGAGGCCGTACTGAGGCAGCACAGCGGTGCTCACGATGACAACATGCTGAGGATTAGCACTGACATTGGCAGTTCAAATTAGCATTAATCCAGTACAGCTGGATTAGTAAATACAGCTGAGGCTGAGGGGAATAGCTTTAGTTTCCCAGCTATGTAGCTGTAAACCAAAATCTTGGGACAAATTTAAATTGTGACCCGGTGATGATGCTGGATGAAGGGTCGGAGGATCAAAGCTTTTACAGTTCAACCTCTGAGGATCGTGGAAATCTGTACCATATTTCATGGCAATCCATCCAATAGCTGTTAAGATATTTCAATTAAAACCAAACATGCCAACCTCATGGCGCTGGAGGAAAACTAAAGGGATCACCAAAGTCAACGAAGAATACAGTAGCTCAACCGTCTGTTCAAAATTTGGTGTCAGTTCGTAAAATAGTTGAGAATTTCACTGAATAAATGAAAAGGATTAGGGTTCATCTTCTAGGGACCTTGAATGTCATGACAATCCATACAATAGTTGCTGAGATGTGTAAGCCAGAACCATAAATAACAACTCAACAACACGTTAGAGGATGACCAGCCACTCAGATTTGTCCTCTGGGGACCACGAATGCTTGTACGAAATGTCACCACAAACCATGAAACAGCTGTGGGGATATTTCAGTCTGGACTAAAGTGTTAGACCAACATTTGCAGCCCTTGAGCTGTTCTGCTCATATAACACATATAACACATAACGATAATAAGATAACATTTTCTTTTAAAGACAAGAAAATATGCAGAGCGCAGACCTTAAATAAACACACAAAAATAAAACAAAGGTCAACTCAACCTTGCTGGCACTTCTTCCTTGTTGTGAAGTCAAAGTTAAGAGGGGACATTCAACATCTCCTGTTTCCTTATTTCTATTCTGCTGGACAATAAACCTTTGAACCTCGCAGAATCCCATTCATTAACCTCCACTGCATTATATTTGCCATTATAAATACTTTACCACAAGTGTCCTCCACATTTTTTTCTCGCATTAAACAAGCCATGACCTTGTTTTGTCCCCCCCCCCCCTGTTTTTACTTCAACTGAAACCCTGCATTATTTACCTCATTAAAGACAGGATACATCACTTTGTGGAGAGTCGTAGGGACTACCGAGGCATCGTCGGCTTCATTCTTCGTGTCTTTCATGGTTATCCTTGACCAGTCAAAGGCCCGTGTGCACGTGTGCTCATCCGCTGATGCCAGATTCACTGCATTCAATCACTCACAGAGACTGACAGAATGGGAGCAGACAAGCACCTGAAGAAGAAGGAGGGGGAGGAGGAGGAGGAGGAGGAGGATAGGACAGGTGAACATGCAGGGAGCAATAGATGGTAATAAATGGAAATAAAAAGGGTAAAAAAAACTGGAAACAATGAAACCACTTAACCACTTGGGCCATTTAAAATGTTATCGTACTGAGAAGAGGGGACAGAAAATTTGGTTAGTCAAAGAAAGAAGAAATTAATAAAATACGATTTACTTTATTTCATTTGATTCCAACAAGGCACCAGCTTTATTCCTTCCCAGAAAGCCTTTCAGTCACAGACGTGATCATACACATTGCTGAAGGGTGTGTGCTTAACTGTTCCACTGGATGTAACAGTGACCAAACAGGCATGAGTCATATCTGAACAAGGTACACCCTCTCCAATATTGCTGCAATAAAAATGAGATAAATATACAACCTTGGCGTGCATATTCAGTTATTCTTCTGCCTTAGTCTTGTCATGGGGAAGCAGTGGATCCTGGTGGTTAAGACGACATCTACAGGACGAGTTTTTCCTCGGCCATTGTTTATTGTGTCACACTTTTATATGATATAATATGATGTTACTCTGCAGGGCAGCAACATTCACCAAGTCTGTCTTCATGTCTTTTAAAAAGATTCCAGTGAGTCTGCGCCTGATGACCTGACCTTTGGTAGTCCTGTCTTTTATAATACGCGAGAGGGCTCTTAAGTTTATTACATGTTTTACTTTGCCCTTTGTTACCCACCATCACACAACCATTAAGGTTGTAAACGGGTCCAGTTTGCCAGTGATTCTTAATATCAAAAGCTAACAAGGATTATGAGAGGAGGATTGATCACAGTGTCTTCACACCGGCAGACAGCTACCTGCGCAAGAGCAGGCATGGTTACAACCCTTCTGTGACTGTAAAGAGTAACTTAACACCAGGGAGGGGTGAAAATCTGTGTTTTTCTACCCTCACCTTTAAACGGTTCAAATCTGTTTCACCTCATCCAGTAAAACTGATGGATGTGGTCAGAAGTCAAAGATACATACTGTACATGTAGATACCAGATCCAGTGTCTGTGAGATGTGTCTCTGCCGCCGCCAAACGCTGATAATCTTCTTAACCGTGCTGCTAATGGTATTTATGTAACTTTAATTCATTCTAATGTGGTGATAATGTTGTTGCGTAACAGCACGTTTGCATCCTGTGTTCATCGCGGCTGATGGAAGGACGTTCGAAAACATGAGCTCACTTTGCTAAATTTCATGAAAAATAAGATTAATGCTCAGTCAAATATTCTACTTCTTATTTCACATATGTCTGGAAGCTTTAGCTACTTTACAACTCAGCAACACCACAAACATAAGATATTCTAACTAAATATGATACATTGCTGTAAATTAAACTACCCAACTGTATATGAATTAGAGCAATTAGCACCACCGGCACAACATCTGAAGCAACAAAATGAGACATAGACATTACTGCAGCAGTAATATTAATATATATCACACACACACAGTGATTAATATCTAGATATAAAAGTAAAACAGGAAAACTTTTAGCTTTTGATCATTTCAATGCATTTTCCAGATAAGCATCAATAAGAGTATCTGGGCTGTGACAATAGCATGTGACGCCTACTGCAGGGTTGAGCTAGTTGATAACTGCAATATATTAATACAATTATATTAATAGTTAATGTGTATGTTACCTTTTTATGTCAGGCTAAAGCGTAATTGTTAAAGCTGTCATTTTTCTTGGAGCATATCATTTGCTGTTTGAACAGTAATTATTCATTTGAGACCGTTTTCTTACTCATTCATGTTCATTTGCACTTGACCTTTGGTTTAGTTTTTAATGCTATAACAGCTTTCTTCACAGTTCATCCTTTGTTTGTGCATATTTTTATTAGCACAAGGGTCCGTGTTCACATAACGGTTTCTTCTGAGCACCAGCGTCTCTTTTTAAGTTGGCGTCTATGAGCAGAGAGCATATGCTGCAGCATGCGGAGCTGTCACTCCTGTTCATTCACCGTTGACAGATGTAAGGGGCGCACTGCCAAACTGCTGACATATGTTGCTTTCTCACCGCAGTGAAGAAAAATCCCACACCATCGCAGCCCTAGGAACATTAAGTATCGGTATTTATAAGCAGTATTGGTATCCATAAAATCCTAATAATAACCGCCCCTAGTTATGGCCACTTAAAAGAGTAAAAAAAAAAAAATGTCAGGCCTTTAAGCTGTGTTTGGATGCTCTAATGAAAGGAATGCCAAAACTAATCAATAACTGAATAACATGTTACAAGTGAGAAGTTATTTTATAATATTTCACTGCTACAAACACGTTGAATTAGATATGTCACAATAAAGTAGATTGACTGTTCTGTTAAACTAATTTGTAAGGTAAAGAAAAAAAAAGATGAACTTACTTCTATTAAAGTAATGCTGAAAGTGATATTTATCAGTCAGTTATTATGTTAAGCCACACAGTGACATACATGTACTTGTTCTAATTTCAGTGTTTATTGTAACCTAATTGTGTCTCTTTTATTCATTAACTCTATAAATATTGAATGAAAATTATATAATGGCAGACATTTTGAAATTAGGAAAGAAACATGTTCATCTTTTTAAAAAAAGTATGAATTAATTATAGAAATTGACCGTTACCACCTAGAAAAAATAAAGTAGTAACTCTTATTTATGTTTATTTATTTATCTTATGTATTTATACATGTCTGGCATTTGTGACAAACCCAACTGCGAGAAAATCGGTTGAAAATTCAGCAGGTTGTGATGATTTTAATAGTGAGCAGCCCTCCTGCCTCCACAGACGCATGTGCATAAGGTACCAACATGGCGGCCGTGTTGCATTGCTGCAACCACTGAGGTATCTACATGCATACCTCTATGGATAAAAGTGTGTCTAGTTGCACCTGTAACCACACCCGGCGGTGAAGTCGCAGGGTCCTGGATATACTGTCCTGTACATCACTACGGCAGGGTGAGAAGTTGGACCACTGGAGGTCAGCAAAGACAATGTTTTCAGAGGGGAGAAGTTCTGTGCATGTGTGCAGCTTTGACATCACCAAAACACACTAAAAACACATGAATATTTGGCATGGAGATTTGCTGTGCAGACAAAACAGACAATGGGAAAGTCAATTAGTGCAATCTTTGATCACTCCCAAAACATGTAATTTAAATCAAGGTCAGACCATAGATGATCAATGAGTGTTTAGTCAATCTAGTTAATGTATAAAGATCTATTCAACATTTTTCTGTGGAGACGGGAAATGAGGGACAGCAGTGGTATCTGTGTATATTATAGGGAACCATATTTCCTACACCTCTGTGATAAATAAGCATGATGGCTGCATTATATTTCAGTGAGCCTGCATGGCGGCTTAGTGCTTACAGCTGAATGGAACATATATATCATTAATGGAATTAAAAGAAAACTGCTAGAACAAATTAAAACGTCTGTCAGGACAAAAGGCCTGAGAGACTACTTTTTGAGTCAATTGTGCCAGCCATTACAAGAACCAAGAAACCTACGCAAATTTCAGAACCACAGAGTCGCTGAAACAGAAAAATACAGGTCACAACCGCAAATGTGCATTTCTTTCAACAGCCTTTAGTTTGAAGCCACCAGGGCACGTGGGGCTCTCTAACATGACCCTTGTATGGACTACACGGAAAATATTATGGCTATTAAGCTGTAACATTTACAGGCCGAGCACCTTGATTGTGCTGTGGCTGTTTGCTGTTGTTTCTTCCTGAAGTTTTCTGACTGTGTGAATAAGGTCACTGTGACAACTTCCCTATGTTACAGCTGGTCCCCTCAGTGAGGTGATGCTGTGGTACCATGAGCCCCCCCCCCCAGCTAGTTTGTCACTTAAACTACCTTAGAAACATCCTGCTGATGGAGAAGCTTGGTTAAAAAAAAAAAAAAAAAGTGAAACCACGACACTTAGCTGCAGTGATGTCGCTGCCAATTAAGAGAAGAGAAGCAGATGACAAGGAGGTTGGTTATATTGGAAAAAGCGAACAGGTAACTAACATGAGCTGTTTAGAGCAGGTGTGGACCTCCGTCTTAAGCTACCTGGCGCTACGTCATTAGCAAAGTGTCTGGTAATAAAAAAAAATATGGCAACAACAGCCGGATAGTTCATGTGTGTGCTGGTGGAGGCTACTCACCTTCACTTGTTGTGGTCTGTGTGTCATTCAGGAAATCTTCTGCCTGATAAAGCTGCAGCTGAGCGCCGGGGTGGGCGGTGTTTGAGAGCCATCCGCTGGTATCACACGAGAGGCTGTTTGTAGTTCTTTCGGTGGGTCTCCTTCATGCTTCGTCATTGTAATGGTTACCAAAATATACTACAAATCCCAACAAAGCACAGGTGGTGTGTTTTTGACCTTTGCGACGCTTCACTGAAAGAGTTAAGCACAAGAATTTTAGCGGTTTTCTACTTTTAAAAAGCACACAATTACACAATTAAATACACTAAGTGCTAAAATAACCGCGAACTAAGCTAGTTAGAAACACACAGAGAAATTAACTATAACACGATAGGTCAAGATAGTTATCTGTCGATTCAAATGAATGTCAAACAATATTACACATAAAAAGCAACAGCTTAGCATTTAGTTAAATTATTATATTAATTTTCAAGAATATTCGTTACACAGTTAATATAAGTAAAATGTAAAACTGCGAGCTTGCAAAAAGAAAGAGGAAAAACGTTTAATGAAAGTATTGGGCCGTGCGACACCCACACACACGATAAAGGTAAACTTATTTGATTGTCCGTAGAGGCGAAGCCGGAAGCAGGAAGTAGTGAGTCATTTTGTTCCTCGTCGACACTCTTTGGTCGACGTTCATTGGGCCAATCGACGTGGAGGGGCGGAGCCTGCGGCAAATGAACAAGCAGCGAGCTGCGGCTCTGGAGGAGAGCAGCAGAGAGAGACCGCGCACATCCATCCATCCATCCATCCATCCACCTTAGCAAACACCGTCTGTCGGTAAGAGCTGTTTTATACAATAACCTGCACTGGTTCAGTCACTGAAGCTTTGCTTATTTATCTGAACAACATGACAGGATAACAAACCTTAACTGATCAGATATTGTAAGATTTAAAAAAAAAAAGATCCCTATTTCTGAGTTTTTCCGTGGAATATTTTTAAGAAGGTGTAGGAATGTGAAGATGTGATGGGATTTTTTTATGAGATGAGTGCAATAGTGCGATTATTGTGGTGTAATCCACATGTGTAATGTTAGGCTTTTAATAAGTGGGCGGGTGGAGACACGCGTTGCTGCCAAACATATTTCTTCAAGCCTATTGATTAAAGCCGTTACCCGTGTGTCCACCACCCAATGCTGCTTAATTTCTGTCTCTAAATCTGCGATCGCACTGATTGTTTTTGTTGTTTGTTTGTTTGTTTGTTTGTTTGTTTCACTGGAGACAAGCTCGGGCATTGCAGTGTGGGTCTTGTCCTTGAAATACAGGCAAAGGCGCAGCGAGTGAATGTGTGTGAATTAACGAGGCGGATTGTAGTAGCCTGATCCTACCCTATCCCCACCCCACGCACACATACACACACTCACACACACACACACACACATAAAGACACACACCACATGCTATTCCTCCATGCAGAGGTGTGTATGTGTGCGTGAATTGCGCTTTTGGTGAAAATCCATGTGACAGAGTCCACAGATTCAACTGGTTCAGATATCCGAGAGAGAGAAAAGCACAATATATTTTATTTATATGTAAAAAAAAAAATTACCTTTCAGCTCAGGTTAAATCAAAGGAATTTTACAGTGATACCATGTAAGGAAAAAAAAGAACGCCAACACATGGTCAATAATAAACAATTCAGTGTTCCTCCTTCTCATGTCTCATTCTTTCAATCCACCTATGATCTCTTTTATCTCTGCAACTAAGATAATGACCTGCTAAATCCTCTTTTAGGCCCACAGTTCAGAGAAAGCACTATCCCTGTCAATCATAATCTCAAAGTATTAATCCCACATGCATCTGAATCACTGGTTGATATACAGCCTGCAGTGTTCTCCCTATGCTCTCCTGTGGTGTGTATATGTATGTGTGTGTGTGTGTGTCCTAACTATTCCCACTAAGCGCTGCATTAATTGCATTTCAATAATTAAATGTCTTTCAAATCATCCTAGCGAAACAACGAGAGAAGCGAGAGGCAACTGGCTGGGTTTGAATGCTGCATGTGTTTGACTTCCTACAATAACCTTGTGTGTGTGTGTGTGTGTGTGTGTGTGTGTGTGTGCAGGAGTGTTGATGTTTTTCTGTCAGTCCCATATTCTGCTACGAGAATAAGAGGAAATTTGCAATAAGCACAGCAGCTGACTCCAGACACACCGTCTCAGGCTAGAATCAAACCTGTTATGTGCTGCAGTATGAAGTGAGAAAAAAAAAAAAAAAATCTGATTTAATCTCTTTGTCATGAAATGCATTTACACCCGTGGTTACCGAATGTGAATTGACTGAAAATGCAGTAGAACAAAAGGCTGACAGTGAACAGGATGAAAACCATCTTATTCGTCTTCCAGACATGGAATTCGTACACATGAAAAACAGTGTGGCAGTTAAAATCTTAACCTTAGAGGAAATACTTAAAAACATAAAGAGGTGGCTAAACTAAACTTGGTCAGTTTTTTCCTCTTAATTTGTCCTTCTGCTTTCTAAATGAAGTCACACACTGAGGCACACCACCTGCACACACACACACACACACACACACACACACACACACACACACACACACTGAGGCAGCAGGTTTGTCCCTTGTACATTCTGCCGCAGCAAAGACACAGGGGATTAGTTTATACCTGGCCAGATAGGAGGATGGGAGCGCAGAGAGATTCAGAGAGAAAGAGGTCAGGAGCTTTATCAGCGAGTCACAGAGAGAGGAAATCAAGGGAATGGGAATGAATTATCTGTTTGATTTAATGCACCAAACCGTGAATGGTTAATATCACTGGATAAATACACTAAATCAGAAAAGAAACCTATAAGATACAGGTGATATTATCTGGTAATCTTTTAACATTTGACATTAATCTGTTTTTATTTTCCAAACAGTGGATATTCTAATTTCTGTACCAAACTCTGCACAAAATTGTGCAAATTTAAGGGAAATGCACTGCACCATTTCACAGCAATCTTTTCAACCTTTTGCAGTCTGTCCAGCTTACATCAACTCCCTGGTTCACACACACACACACACACACAACACGAGCGCCCTGGAATCGATCTGTCGATTGATTGGTGGCGTTGGGGTGGGCTGAGTGTAGACGAGGGGCAATGAGAGAGAGAGAGAGAGAGGCAGATCTCCGTGATGAGGACAGAAAAACTGTCAAAGGGATTTGGCGGCACCCATATTTTGCCCTCACTCAAACCCTACGTCTGCAGTCGGCCTGAAACATCGGCTCTCTCAGTCGCTTCTTCATTTTTGTACCTGTTGGTAAGCTGCCCCTCCACACCCCCGAAGTGAGCAAAATAACCACCGTTGGGTTTTTTCAGCGATTCAAGCGCCTTTTTTGTCGTTGTGCCATCTCTCTGCTCTCAGCCTCTTCACCTGCCGATCGCGTCTTATTCAGAATCTCCTGCCTCATCTCCCTTTCTTACCTCTGCCTCCCCCCAAACACGCACACACACACCCATGCACACATATCCCCCACAGGACTAGTTGATAGTGACCTTTCTTGTTCTCCGGTGTCTCCCTGGTCTTTAGTCCATTTGAAAAAGCCTCCAGTCTTTTCACTTTTACCACTGACCCCAAATAGAGGCCGATCCAATTACAGCTCAAACCTCCTAACTGCGCTCCCACAGCGCCGTGGCTGTTAGAGTGTGTGTGTGTGTGTGTGTGTGTGTGTGTGTGTGTGTTCTTCTGATACAGAGAAAGAAAAGAGACACTGTTGAGTGTGTCTTGGCAGAGTGTGGGGAGCAGTCAACCATCTTGCCATGCTGCGCAGGGGGTCGTTAGATATCACTGGCTCTGAGTCGTAGCTGGTATCTGCATGGAGGCTGCCTCTATTCAGCTTTTCAGTGCACTTCCCGTCGCTGTCTGTCTGTCTTTATTCAGCTCTTCCCCTCTTTTTTTGCTAATTTTCGATCCACATGTCCTTCTTGTTTTTGTTTGGTTTCCGTCTCTGCTCGTCTCCCCCCCCCCTCACCTCACCTCACAGTCTATTAAACTGTCTTCATACCTCTTTATCTCCCTCTGTGTGTCTCTCCCTCTGGGTGTCCCTGTTAGCAGGGATTAATAAAGGATTGTTAACCTCTGTTTGCCCTCTGTGGAGTGTACGGTGAGCATCCTGGGACTTCAGGCAGGTTATGTCATTTTCTAACAAGGGGCTGAATGAGCTAAGGCACTGAGCTGAGGATGGGCTGTAGATAGGTCATTTATTTTGCCACAGGAATGGATATTAACTGCAGGGGTGGAATTTAAAAGTGGAATAGTGGTAATCACAGCCAGGTTGGACTATTGGATGAGTGTGCAATGTAGCGTGAACGTGCATGGAAGATTACAGCGTAATAAAGCAATGACAGGGATCACAGTGTGTATATACAGTCATTTTAGTATATAGTTCTTACCACAGCATATACTGTCCGAGCTGGTCAACAACAAAATCAGTCACTGGCCCGTAGTTAAAGCGTGGTGGATGAACTACTGCTACACCCACAGCAGCACCCACGTAGCATTGTGCCTGAAATCCAGAAATATAAGGGAATATTTTAAGGAAAGCAAAAGACACAGTGCCTACACTATTAGTGACGCTGTTACAAAAGTGCTGTAGCATTTTAGTTAATCAGCTCTGGGCCTCTTAAATCAATCAGGGTTTCTCTCTCCACCAGTAGCGCTGTGCATTACAGCATATTTCTTGGGTTGCCTTCTAAATTACAGAAAATAATAATAATCTCTGAACACATTTCACACTTGATTATAATTTCCTGTGCGTGAGGACATTTAATTAAATGAATTAGCAACTTTACAAATGAAATGCTGTAAATGAGCCAATCCTGAAGACTGTTTGTGTTATATTAGATGTAAACCCTCCCCCAGGTTTTACTGTCCAGTTCAATCTGATCTCGCTGGATCTTAACTAAAACATAAAAATGTGGTTTATGTTAGGTGGATGAAATGCTTGCGATGCTGATGTAGGGATAACCACTGACTGCTGATTACCTTTATTTAACCTTACATTTTTGCTCCTTCAGCACCTCCTCCACCCGTGTCAAAACTGCACTGTTGACAAACGGTCACAGCTTTGGTCTTTTTTCACAGAGGACATTTTGACAGTCACAGTAAGAAAAGCACAAGTGTAAATAATGAAATTAATCATGGTTGAATTGCATTTAGCTGCTTCAGTCTCAGGGTCCTGGTTATTGTGCGCGGTGCCTCACTTTCACACTGCCGTGGCTTACTGGGACTCTCGAATAGAACAGAGCCATCGTCGGTGTTATTTCTAACACCTGTGCTTCTACTAGCATGACGAATCAAAATGTCTGCTGTGAAAAAGGTTTAGAGCAAGGGAGCTTTGTTAACGTAACACTAGCAGCAAAATAAAGCCTCACCTTTCACAGTAGCAGTGGAAAATATGACAGTCGCCAGTTTTAAAATTACACTTTGGGTCTTCAGATACGTAGATGGCCTAGTTTTACCTCGCTCTTTTGGTGATGAAATTTCCTCTAATGTTTACAGTTTAATGAAAAGTGTATTCGCTGACACGCTCCATCTTTATGTTTTAATGTAGAAAGCACCTGTGTGAATATGGCGGCGGTAATCGTGGCTTTGGGGGAGCGGTTGCGCTCCGCTTTTGAAGATGTTAAACCTCAGAGGATTTCATTTAAATGATTAACATGCACAGCGTAAAAAAAAAAAACCCAACTGTAATTTCCACAAAAACACATTTAAGTGGCAGTTAACTTACCTTCAAAAAGGCACAGTGTAATTATCATTTATTCATAAATGCATGAAAAGCGAATCCCTCTACATTTTGAGCTTCCGCCATCACGGACATGTATGCACCAAAGTGTGCCTCTAGATGAGACGAAGCACAGCTACCTAGCAGTTCAGCTGCTGTTGCCTGGTTGCTACAGAGCAGAGTGGACGATGAATTGTATCCACGTTATTAGGCACAGTTATGGAAGTCCCCACCTCCCCAAAGGAGTTTAGTGCTTCCTTTCTCCTAGGCTGCAGTGGAGTTAAAGGCTCTGCCCACTGGTGGGCTTTATTGCAGCCTTCCTGTGTACATTTTCTTCTCCGCCTTGGGAGTCTCCACGTCTCGGAAAGGTTGTCTAATCAAACTGGGAAAGTGAGAAACTCAAAGAGATGATTTGAGATTAGTGATGTAGGTCTAATCATTTTTAGTGTGAGTGTGCATGTCTTCTTGCATTTCGAGACTAGAACAATATGTAGAAAGCGGCCGCTGTGGCGCCTCCAAGGAAAACTTGAAAGTCGTGAATGATAATCAGACTCCATTATCTCTGTACTGCAAAGCCCTTTATAAATTAGACAGATTCATGGGGAAATCGGGCCAGATTACCATGCCATTTTTAACAGAGTAGAGATCGTAGAAATTCAAGGTTTTTCCGGGCCAGAGATAATCATAGACATCATTCTCTGCAATTTATTCCCACAGGGAAAGGCCTTGATGAAATGGGATGTTAACACTTTCACAGAATTCGTCAAAGCGCCTGTGAGCTTCAGTAGTTTGGAAGTGTACTCAGAGCCGGCGAACCAGCGTGCTGTGATTTGAGCTGAAGCAGAGAAGTGGGCTTAAGAGGAAGATACTGTTGGGGGACTTTGCTGTAGCTCCATAGTGATCACTTCTAGAGGAAAAGAAGAAGAGTCGGCGCTTGCCTTGTTTTTGCAAAATTACTGAGTGCAGTCAGTATCCTGCGTGTGTGTCTGTGGGGAGTGTGAGTGTGTGTTTTTGTACCAGACAATGTCACAGGGTGCACTGAGTGACAGAACTGGAGCTGGTGTGAGGAGCTCTTGCAAAGAGAGGGTTTACGTGAGGCAGAAAGTGCTGAGTAGTGTGTGAAAAAAGGAAAGACAGTTTATCTGCCTACATGGAAGGAGGAAGATATCTCTTAAGGGTAAAAATTCTCTGTCAGCCTGGCAAAACGAAAAATGTCCATCACTTGCTGTTGCCTTGGTAACCCTGACTTGGAAGTGTATGTGGAAATGTGTACTTCAAAGTGTGTGTGTGTGTGTGTGTGTGTGTGTGTGTGTGTGTGTGTACCTGTGGACTTGAAGCACAAATGCGGATGTCCATGTTTAATAAATTCCCCTGTCCGCCGAAGCATGCTGTCTCAAGGTGTTGGGTTTAAATGGCAGTAAGGATTAACGTACGTGCTGTGGATTTGGGTGACGTCACATTTTAATTGTCGAAATGTCAACTGCCGATCTATTCTGTCTGAGAATTAGGATTACACAGAGGGATTAGAGCTGCTTTTAAAGGCCAGTGAGTTTAATTGCATGGAATTAATCAAGTTGTCAGGATTAAACTCTTGCAACTTAAACCATGAGAGATTTTCTGACATATTCCGTTCTTTTAGTCACGAGAGAACATTTTATAGCTGGGTGTTGGGTTTCCCCACCTACCTGGGAGGCACGCTGGGAACCCCGCCTAAGGAGAATGGAGCCAAAGTTGGGCTCATAGTCATCAATGGTCAAACTGGCAAAGTGTGGGATCCTCTTGCAGACAGCGTGCCACAACCCAAAAGGTCAGAATGGTGTCACCGTTACAAGTAATAGCCAGCCACCCATGGTGTTATTATCCACTCACACATGCACACTTGCACACAGACACACAGAGGTGCACACACAATGATGCTCCTCACTACTTTGCCTGGCTTAACTGCATGGCTGGGTCTTTCCTTACAGAAAGCAGGGCTGTCTGTCTCAGAAAAGTTCAGCTCCCACAGCTCAGAAGGTCAGGAACATTACCTCCATTTACATCTCTGCCAGCCGCCCCCTCCCTTCCCTCAGCCTTTCTCACTCTCCCTGGATCTCTCTCGCTCTCTCTGCAATGTCTGACTCACTGCACAACATGTGAGAGCAGGTGAACGCACGTGACTAACTGTATATTAAATGCAATACGTCAGTTTTGTGCCTTTGGGCATCATCTGATTTCTCTTCCCCAGTGTAAATATATTTAAAGTTGTGGATCATTAATGCAGCAAGAGTGTTTCCGAGGTTTTAACCACAACTTCTGTGCCAGCCAACTTGATGGACCATACAGCCACCGAATGAGATGAGTCAATTCTAACTTAATATATGATCTCGTTAAATATCTCACAGTATCTTAATCTCAATTTAACTTCATTCAATTTAAAACACGTTTGTTTTGCTCTGCACTTTTGGTGCTGTCAACAAGTCCTGTGAAAAGAAGCAAAACCAATAATGCACCAGTCCATCTCTCAGCACTCGGACCTCCCTGCTGTCTCTAGCTATCAGCCCAAAGCCCGTTTGTTCCAACTGAAGCTGTCACATTTTAAAGAATTTGCTTAAACCAGCAGGGCACTGTGGTTTTTAGCACACATTACTCAAGCAGAAGTAAATAAGAATTTGTTGACTATTTTCAGAGGCAGATTAATGCACATGTGGCACTGTGGGACTGACTCAAAATCATATCAGGCTTTGGCTCCATGTTGGACAGATCAATTCACTTTGGTTTTGTTGTTTTAATTGGATTTTCTTTCAGTAAAATAATTAGATACCAAGTTTTATGCCTTGAAAACAATGGACGCCATATAAACAGTGCAGTCCAAACTCAACAAAAACATATCTGTGTAACTCCGGTCCATGTGATGAAACTCTGTGAACTCAAATGCATTTCCTTTTGCTGACTCATGCGGATGCAAATCCAGCTGGCAGTGTGGTCAGTGCCATGCTTGTCAAAAGCAGTTTGTCAGAATACTTATCGATGGAGAACAAACAAGACGGGATCTTGACTGTCAGTTTAGAGGGACGCTAAGTGGAAGTGATGTGTGGTGATATGTGTTTTGCAAGAGAATGAGGGACCTTGATGGCCAAGCTCTGCCTATTCAATCAGGAGGTATTACTTTAAGGAAAAGGCTCATTTAGTTTTTTGTCAATACTAACAATTGCCATGACAACAATCACTCCCACGCCAACGTTCATTTTGAAGATGTAAATCTTTAAAAATTACTCACAAATATATAGTTACATTTTTCATAAAAGATAAATAATTTCCTAAAAAAAAAAAAAGATTGCTGTAATTTTCTCAGACATTAACTGTAAAAACGTAGTGAAATTGCTATTAACTGCTTTCAGCTGCAGATAAGGTGCAGTAATTCCCAGAGATCGGGTCGTGACCGGCAGGCGGGTCGCAGGAGATTTTATTTGGGTCACCGAATACATTTCCAGAATTTCTTTTAGATTCGTGTGCTCTTTTGAGCCATGTGAGAGAGCAGATTTCTACTTTCTTCTGCAGATGAGCGCCTGTTAACGCCTAAATGCGCTCATTTGGTCTTATGTAAAAGGTTTTAATAAGTGTTTTTTTTAGGACTATTTAACTAATGTTTGTGTTTTCAAATGTGCAAACGGCCATTATGTATTACCTATTTAAGATAATATAAGGTGATGTGGAAATCATTTATATATTATGACAGCAGATGTGGGATTGAGTCCAAACAAAACTACAGTATCCATGTCGCTCGGTGCACCAGTGTGGCTCCTTTATGTGTCTTCAACAGTTTTTGGGTAACAATGGAGGCCCGGGGCACAGAGGAATAAGAGCGACATCGTGCTTTGACCACATAGACACAGAGCACCAGGATCATCTCATTGTTAGCTTTGGTCTTTTAATGGAATTTGTCGAAAATAAGAAAAACTATCACCAGACTAATCCTTTAATGGATTTGACATGAATGCGGTCCCCCAGGTTGGGCTGCTGTACTTTGGAGGGAAAATAGTTAGTCACATGCCAGTGCACAGCAGAGGAAAGCACAGGACACAACAGGATGGGGCACTAATTTTCTGGCCCATTGTTGTTGTTGTTGTTGTTGACTCTCAGGTACATTGTGACCACAGTCACCTGCCGTCCCACACGTACAGTAGCAGCCAGCAGATTCCAGCCCTGCATGGGACTGCTAATAGAGTCCTTTATACAAACCGTATAATGACAGCAGCACAGCAGAGAGAGAGAGACGAACAACAAAACAAAGGTCCATGTGTTAGTTCACACTTTATCACCGCGCTCGATATCTTTCTCTACTCTCTCTCTCTCTCTCTCTCTCTCTCTCTCTCTTTTTATGTTAAATATCATTGACTCTCTGTCTTTTTCTTTTTTTTGTTGTTGTTTGGGCAGCAGAAAACAATGTTGCCTGGCAACGACAGCGCCAGAGAGATGGTGCAGTGTGTGTGTGTACATACCTTGTCATTTCAAAAAGTATAAAGGGAGGGTTAAAGAGAAAGGAAAGGTAGGAAAGGAGAGCGATGTTATGAAGGATGGGGGTGGGGGTGGGGGGGGGGGGGTGAAAAAGAGGGCGAGAAGTGTGATGGCGTGGAAAGATGAAGGGAACGATGGAGGATGGGGGGAGGTAAAAGGCCTCCTCCTAATCAGTCATTGAGTACAGATAGACAGAAACTCGTCCGCTCGCACACGAAGGCTCAAACACACACACACACACACACACACACACACACACACACACACACACACGCAGGGGGCAGATCAGATTTTGAAGGAAAGAAGCTGATTTAACTCAAGATGATAAGAATGGCCATAAAATATGTATGAGCTCATTTAGCAGATGTGCTCTGAACAGCAACACTGACTGCAGTCAGCAGTACAGCCGTAGTTACCGCCTGTTCTCGTTGTTTATGTACCATCTCACTGCCTCTCATGATCTCTATCTCTCTCTTTGTGTCTGTTACTTCTGGAACTGTGTACAGCTCTTCGGTTGCATATTCATATTTTCATTTCCTCCTTCTTTTTCGTTTTTTCCTCCCCACTTCTATTCCTGACCCACTGCCCTTTCATCTGCATCCATTTAAGACCCCCAACCGTTGTTTCTTCTATTTAATCTCTCTCCTTTCATCACACTTGTTCCTTCATCTGGAGCACCGTTAAGAAATAGAGTCCTCTTTACAGTTCTAAGTTCACCTCTGCTAACAAGTTGAAATTGTTAGCTGCTATTTTCCCTCATTTGCCTTCACAGTTTAAATTGAAAGAACGATCGACTGACTGACTGTTTTCTGTCCCCGTCCTCTCCTCTCCTCTCCTCTCCTCTCCTCTCCTCTCTTTTCGTCACCCCACATCCCTGCTCGCCCTCTCTTTCATCTGTCTCCCTCCCTTTCAAAATCCTCTTGTCCTTCATCTCTTTTTCTCCTTTGCGCAATAATCTTCTCTACCTTTATCTCTCTCCCTCCCTCCCCTCTGCAATCCTCCTCTCTCTACTTTTGGCTCTGTCCCTCCCCAAATCATTTTCTCTCTTTCATCTTGTTTTCCTTCCTTCCACACCTCTTCGGGTGCCCATCCCCCTTCCATCTCTCCAATCACTCATTTCCTGTTCCTTAACCCCCCCACCACCATCCTTCATTCATCTTTCTATCTTTCCTCCAAACATATTTCTCCTCCACCTTTGGCTCATTCACTTCATCCTCCTTTTTCCCCCCTCTCCCTCCCTCCATCATCACATTAAATTCCTCTTCTTTGTCTTTGCGTCCAACCCTCATACATCCCTCCTTCACCCAGCTCCCCGTGGTCTGTGCTGCCATGTTGATCCTGGACGTTATGTCCCCGCTCCTCCTCTTCTCCATCCTGTTGCCGCGCTACGGTTGCCGGGCGGCGGACATTCCGGAGGACTCCACATCAGAGTTCTCGGTCAGACTGTACCACCGGCTGCAGGCGGCGGGGGATCAGGACAACATCATTTTCTCCCCGCTGAGCATGGCTGTGGCCCTGGGCATGGTGGAGCTGGGAGCCAGGGGGGCTTCACTGGAGGAGATCCGACAGGCTGTGGGATTCAGCCACCTGCTGCCAGGTGAGAGACGCAGTCACAAACACAGGTGAAGGAAGAGGAGCTGGATCCAGATTATGAATGGGTCTAATGAAAGATGCTATCCAGTTGCTTTATGGGAAATGTAGGAACGAGCATTTTTGGAGCTTGCCCCAACCAGAATACCCCTTTAATGTAACATAATTGTATGAATTGATCTTAACCACAAACCTCATACAACATCCACAAAAAACAGACACATACGGCACATGTACATGTCCCCACACACCGTTAGACACAGCATGTGTTCAATATGCAGAAATTTTCCAGGTAGCTGATTTCTGAGTTCAAGTGTATACCACCTATTCATTCACTATGCATGGCCATTTTTGTCCTAAATCCTATTTAAACTTGATTAGTAATGTATATTCTCAAGGAGTCAAAAGCCAGTCGTCGTTTCCATTTTAAGTATTAATTTATTCTTTGTTTTGTGACGCCTATGACCATTTTTCAAGGCCAGTACATTTGTTACATATTCAAAAACTTTCTACACTAGTTTTAATGACTGTGAGTTCACCTGACCATGAAAGAAAGCTGAATGGCACGAGAAAGGCACATAAAAGTACTGAGAGTTAAGTGCTAGGTCTAATATAAAATATGCTTACATATGTGCCCAGTTTCTTATCTTCTCATACATTTATTTGCATGTTATATGCATAAAATTTGAAAATTTCTATTACTGTACTGTTGAACAAAAGCACCGTATGGGCCTTAAAGTAATGCATGCAACGGTGATCATATCCACAGCACTGTACTCTGTATACGTACGTTCAATATGAATGTGTGCGTCTCTCCCTCCCTTCTGTAGGCGCAGAGTTCTCTTTGCTGCAGAACCTGACGGCGGCTCTGCTGGGCGATGACGCCCACTACGTCATCCGATTTGCCAACAGCCTCTTCCTGCAGGAAGGCGTCACCTTTAACCCAGAGTTTCTGCATCTGATGAGGAAGTACTTCCGGGCTGACGTGGAAACCGTAGACTTCAGCGAATCAGCAGCCGTGGCCGAGCAGATCAACAGATGGGTGGAAAATCATACAGAGAGTGAGTTTGAGACGGGGGCATAGAACATATAATAGAAGGGGAACAAAGGAAAGGAGGGCAATAATATGAACATGAATATGAATATGAACATACTGTGAAGTATCATTGTTTGATCACATCATCTTGTACAAAAACAAACTGTTTTCAATACATTTCCAATCCTCATTTGAACAAATCTCTGTCCTTATCCTTGTGTTGTATCACAGCACACAAAAACAACTACAGATCCTAATACACTGTACAAATCACTCGCTCCAGGTAAGATCCGTCAGCTGCTATCAGCCGAGGACTTCAGCAGCGTGACCCGCCTGACCCTGGTGAACGCCGTCTACTTCAGAGGCTCCTGGAAAAACCAGTTCAGGCCAGAGAACACCAGAACCTTCTCCTTCAGCAAGGACGACGGCTCTGAAGTCCAGACACTCATGATGTACCAACAGGGAGACTTCTACTACGGTAGGGATGAGCTATGTGTGTGTGTGTGTGTGTACGAGTGTACGTCTTTAGAATTGTACTTGCGACTCTTTTTTCCGGAGCCCTTGAATTTCAGCTCACATTTCCTGGGGTTATTTAAAATGTTAATCTCAGATCTAAAATATTCATATTTGGAGTGTTATTCCCAGGAAAGACTCCTCGTTTGTGCTCTGTGGGCACGGCTGCTAAAATGTTCTCTCTAAATCCTCTAGTATGTCTGTTTGATTTAGTAGTGTAATTTGAAGGCCATTTTGTATATGTCGTACAATATTAGCGGTATGGTGACTGTCATGTAGTACTATACCAGGTTAAACTAAATCTGCTCTGACAGTTGGTAGAACAAACAACACAGTCTGATTTTGTACTTCATTTCACTTTTTCCCCCACATTCACTCACCTGTCCTTTTTACTTTATCTGTTGGGTCTTTGGGGTGTTTCATTAATGTCTGCTTCTATTTATATTATTGGATGTCATATTTTGTCAGTTGCTATGCTCATTTTCAAGAAGTCAGAGTAATTTTAGAGTGGATAAGCCACTGTGAATTTCCAAATCTCCCTGAAAAGACCTTTCACGTCTCTCAAATTTAATACTTAGTCATTAAATTTTCACATGCAGCACACAAGCCGCTGTGCATTTAGTTTCAATGGATCACAGGCCAATTAACTTTTAACTGTTTAGTCTCTACTATGTTACATAATATAGAAAAATGTACATCACACATATCCTGAGCCCAAGGTGCCCTCCTTAACGCACTAGTTTTGTCATGCCAACAGTGTGAAATCCAATGATCTTCAGTTTATATTTATATAAAACTGGAATATTTGCAATTTTGTCTGGCTCAGTGGCAGATTTTTTTTCTGCTTTTTCATACCTAATATTGGTAAATGTGATGTTCTCAGGATGTTGTTATATAACAAACTATACTCAGGCAGTACATGTAATACACTCTCTGGGGCTTACTGTCTGAGTTGGTGATGTCTTAAAGTTCACAATGTTTTTTTAAGCCTTATACATTTTAAAGGCTACTTTATCAAAGTCATCAATCTGGCTGTTTTCACTTCGGAGTTGCTAAGAAGTTGAACAATTTTCAGATTAAGTTGACCCACAGCCTGAGATTAAAATGCAATAAAACTAGGTATTTTTCCTACTGATCTCCACAAAATACATATACACTCCAACGTGAAAATCAATTTAAGAAAATCTAACATTAATTGAAAATAAACAATTTAAATAACTTAATGAAGCATCTCTTAAACTATGCCTAGATACCCTCAAGATAATACAATAAGTCAATTTCCAGCACCTGTATGGCATCACAGCACTTAACATGATGACATGAATGAAAACATCTGTTTATCGTCGTCCCTGCGTTTTGAAGTGCAGTCTCACACAAAGACAGCAACATGGGCTCCAAAGACCTCTAAAAACAAGTCTGTGACAAAGTCTATTGACAAAGGTACACATCAGGTGAGGGTTTAGAAGATACCTCAAAGACCATCATTAAAAAGTAGAAAGCCTATGGCACCGAGCACGGCCTACCAAGATTAAGGGATCCATCTAAACTAGACGACCAGCAGAGAGACGACACAGAATCCATTGATAACCTTGAAAGACCTACAGGGTTTGGTGGCCAACAGAGGGCAGCACGTGCACCACACAGCAGTGTCAAAGATATTACACACATCTGGCCTGTATGAGAGGGTGTCAAGAAAAAAGCTGTTTCTGAAAAAGGCCCATCTGGAAGCCCCTTTGAAGTTAGCGAAGACACACCTTGAAGATCCTGCAACAATCTGCCGAACAGTTTTGTGATCTGATGAATCCAAAATAAGACTTTCTGGCATACATGCCAAACATACGAAACACAAACACGGCCCATCAGCAGAACAATACAGCCGGACTGTGAAACGTAGCAGTGGCAGCATGATGTTGGTGGGAAAAAGACTAAAAAATTTTTCAGAAATTCATGATCTAACCAAATAATGACAATGGCTGTTGTGGAGTGGCCAAGTCAAAGCCCTTACCTGAGTCGCTTGGAAATTTGTGGAATGATGTGAGGATTCCTGTCCAGCAGCGGAAACCAATAAAACTCTCCCAGCACAATGCTCCTGATGTGGATGCTCCTGAAGTGCTCTACCAAGTATACAATCGAGGGGGAGTATACCTAAGAAATTAAGAAATTTCACTTTTGTTCAGTAAATGCACTTTGTAAATGATTTCACTGCATTCATATGATATGTTGTATATTTGGGGTCAAAGCAAAGCAAGTCCCATGTTGCTATATGAAATTCACAAACCACAGCAACAAACGAGGTGTAAAAACTTTGAAGGGGGTGTTTTTTATTTTTTATCCATTGTATATGCGTCACATATTGGTGTGTGTGGTGCTTTGCCAGCACTGTGCGGTGCAAGACGGGAGTCCTGCAGGTTGCCTATAATGCCGTCAGATCTAAATGATTCAGTCTGTCTTTTTTTTTTTTTTGCATGCAGTCATTTTTTGTCTGACGTACTGCCAAACAGGCTTACAACAGATTCTTACCGCACTGCTGCTAAAATTGGTGCATTTGAGTTATTTTGGTGTGTTCTGGCTTTGTGTTGTGAGATTGCATACACCTACGTTCACAGGGTGCACGCGCACTCATCCTCGCACGCTCGGGATCAAGGAAATCTGTGTATGCGTGAACTGGTGAATGTGCGTGCGTGTTTGTGTGATGAGCGTAGCGTGTGCATGTGTGGATGTGTGTGCTTAAGAACTGCAGAACAGGGACAGGTCCTTGGGGAGAAGGCTGCGTTTGTATTCTCATTTTGAAGCACAATCGTATTGGTTAAGTAAAATGTTTCAGGAAGTCACACCCCACTCCTCTGCTGCAACATTGCCTCACTCTGCATCAGCGGCTGCTACACAGAATGCCGCATGCAAGTTAATGAAGGATGATAAGTCTTTTTGTTGTAATTTTCCCTTTTAAGCGTCTTCAAAAGGAAAATCATGTGCAAAGATTGGGATAAAGTCTGGCAGTGTTAATTGCTCTATAATCTCCATCTCACACTGCAAAAACCTGAGTAAGTGAGATAATCTTATATTTAGATTTCAAATCTGGTTGGACTTGCCTTGAGTATAAAAGGATTAACTCATCCTGACTAACAAACACTGTCTCGCTTGATTCAAGTAAATGCTCTTTGTCTTGATAAGAATTTTTATCTGTGGGTTTTATTTAATGAGATACAAGGGACAAGTCTGCTGAAGATCCACCTCAAGGCTATGAAGATATCGCTTCGTAGCCTCTGCAGTGCATTTGTAGAGAGATATTAGCTCTTACAGATGTTTGCAGGCACGTTCATATGTGCCCTTGTCTCTGAATGAGCGTGGGTGAGTGTATTTGATGTGTGTGCATATGTACATATTCACATATACGTGCAAGGATGTGTGTTTTCCTAGATCCCAGAGTGGTTCGTGTAAAAGGGCATTGCACTGACAGACGCACTCAAACACACCATCCTTTCCTGCCTAATTAAATTTTGGTTTGATTTCAACAGAGCACCCTCTGTAGTCCAGGACTACACACTGTATGCATGTTATACATTTTCACAAGTGTAATCAAACCCTTTGAAGTGAAGCGTCAGTGCTTTTTAATTAGTGCATCTGGGAAATGACCACACATGCTGTAATCAATACACTTGATCAATGTGCTTACATATGTGCATTTTCCTCCTCAGCAAAGTTCACAAACACCACTACGCTTGTGTGTGTGTGTGTGTATGTATGGTTGCACATGTGTACGTTTCTTTCAATCCCTGTATTTGTGTTTGTTTAACTCGACCAGGTGAGTTCAGCGATGGCTCACAGGAAGCTGGCGGTGTGTACCAGGTGTTGGAGATGCCCTACGAGGGGGAGGACATGTCCATGCTGATCGTTCTGCCTCGGCAGGAAGTTCCGCTGGCTTCCCTGGAGCCCATCATCAAAGCGCCACTGCTGGAGGAGTGGGCTAACAATGTCAAACGGCAGAAGGTGGAGGTCTACCTGCCTAGGTAAGAGATTACACTCACAAATATATATAGTCACAGGCCACTTTATTAGATACACCTGTTTAACTGCTCATTGACATCTAATCAGCACGTTGCAGCAGCTCGCTGCGTTCAGGCATGTAGACATGGTTAGGTCAGTCTGCCTTAGGTCGCACCAGGCATCAGAATGGGGAAGAAAGCTGATCTGACTTTGACCACATCATGGTTGTTGGTTGCAGCCGTTCTCTGTGTGAAAATGCCTTGTTGATGGCAGAGGTCAGAGGAGAATGGCCAGACTGATTGAAAGGCATCAGTAATTCAAACGACCACATGTTACAATCGGAGTATGCAGAGGAGCATCTCTAAACGCTCAATGTATCAAACCATGAAGCAGATGGGCTACAGCAGAAGTAACACTCACTGTCAGCTAAGGACAGGAAACTGAGACAAATTTGACACAAAAGATTGGACAAGCATTGCCTGGTCTGATGAGTCTCCGTTTCTGCCTAGACAGTTGGGCCACAATTTGGTGTAAACTACATAAAAGTATGGATCCAGCCGGTCTTGTATCAACAGTCCAGGCGTGACATCAGACTGATGTCTTGAACATGACAATTGACGAGATCCCTGTACCCAAATGGCCTCCACTGTCACCAGATCTCAATCCAGTAGAATACATTTTGAATGTGATGTGCAGCCAACAAAGCTGCAGCAACTGCATCATGCTATCATGTCAATATGGACCCAAATCTCTGGGTTTATATAACCAGCAGCACCATGTTGAATCTATGCCACAAAGAATTAAGGCAGTTCTAAAGGCAACTGGGGATCCAACCTGGTACCAGCAAGGCGTGCTTAATGAAGTGAGATCACTTGTGCTGTGTTAACTTTGAGGTGAAATGGTGGCTATTAAAACAGAATTTTCATTCTAAGGGCATCAAAACTGCTGAAATGTAAATTACCACCACAAATGAAGGACCGTGAAATGTTAAACGGTGTTTTTTTTCCTTTAAAAATCTACCCATTAACCTCCACACTGTACCATGCATGCAATGTGATGATAACTTAGTATTTCAGCTAATGCTACGGTGGCAAAACACAATAAGATGCACATGTAGGGTTTCATGTCTGACCTCTTTGTCCCAGGATGATCTCTAAATCAACCTCCTGCATCCCACTGAGTCCCACAAATTTCTCTCTTAAACTCTGACTGCACTGTTCAGGTTCAAAGTGGAGCAGAAGATCGACCTGAGGAGCACTCTGCAGGATCTAGGAATAAAGAACATCTTCACCAACGACGCAGACCTCTCCGCCATGACAGGTAACAGTCAGCCGAGTGGAAGACCACAGGCATATGAGACACACATGTAGACACAGATGAGAAATAAACTCCCAGAAGGGTTCAGCATGACAAGTTGATATTTCTGCGTCTTGGCTGCGATCAAGTAGCCTCCAGTACTTTCTAAGGTAACCAAGGTAACTGGCACCGAGTGGGCAGGTCAGAGTTGTCACATCATCTGGTAAAAATAGACCCAGAGAGAGAGAGAGAGAGAGAGAGACAGATGTGTACATAGAGACGGAGGAATAGAGACACACAAATATGTTGGGATAGTTTGCATCTAAAGCGAAAAAATCTGATCCCACTGAAAGCCGAACAAATGACACACACACACAGAAGTAGCATTGAAAACTAAAATATAACATAAAATAAAGGTAGGTGAAGAAAAAAATAACTATATGAGGAGCCACTAATGCTCTAGACTTACAGAGAATAACTACTTTGAACTAAAATGAATTACTAAAACAGCGTAAAGATCATTACAAACTCAACACCCTTCATGTTCATTGACCCGTTCTTAGGCAGCTTGTTCTTGCTGGTCAGGTGGAGCTGGCATTATGTTGTGAATCACAGTCTGCAGGCTGTACAAGACGTGCTTCTGTCCTGCACATCTTGTCCTAGCTAAAAACAGCCTCAGCTCAACATGTACTCCAAAGACATGGTCTGTTCTGGCAGGAGGGTAGATAAGAGAGGGTGTTTTTTTTTTTTTAAATGCCTACAATCAAATCATTTGGATTTTCTGTCTGATCAGACATCACTTCTTTCAAATGGCAGTCCGTGATGTCACCGTTAATATGTGCGCACTCTCTGTACCAGCTTCCACTGTACCCTGAGCTTCAAAAGAAAAAGAGCGTCATTCTCAAATTAGACCCAGCGTCACACCATCTTCACATGTCAGAACAAGTGATCAGTATTCTGAAGATAAGGTGCTGATCTGTGTGTGTGTGTGTGTGTGTGTGTGTGTGTAACAGATGGCAAAGACCTGTACATTGGGAAGGCAGTACAGAAGGCTTACCTGGAGGTGACTGAGGAGGGGGCGGAGGGAGCTGTCGGGTCAGGTAGACTTCATCCTTTATTCTTCGTCATGATCTTCAGACACTTCAAACACTGCCACATATATAACATAAAACAACATAAGTCTGTTTTACTAAACACCCCCCCCCCTCTGTCAGAAAATAACTGCCCTCTCTTCCTCTTTCCCTCAGGAATGATTGCCCTGACCAGGACTCTGGTGCTGTACCCACAGGTTATGGCCGACCACCCTTTCTTCTTTGTCATCAGAAACCGAAGGACAGGTGTGTGTGTGTGTGTGTGTGTGTGTGTGTGTGTCCCTGTATATGTCAATACAGCTCTGAACATTTAAATATGTGTGTTTTGACCTGACTTTCTATCCATCCCTTCCTCTCCCAGGGTCCATCCTCTTCATGGGCAGGGTCATGACCCCTGAAGTCATCGAGCCCAACGACCATGACTTTGACTCCATGTAACCACGGTGGGAGGTCACCCGATATCAGCCAATCTGATCCTGACGTCATAAACGCTACCTATCCCCCTATCGCCATCTCCAGCTGTATTTTATACTCTTGGGAAAAAAAAAATATATTAACTAAATATTATACAATATATTATATATTGAAATATGACATACGACATATAATGTTACTGTGTTTTGATACTGGAAGCTTTAAACTCTTGGATACAGACATGCGGAAAGAGGAAGATGTAAATATTCTCTAGTACATGATGGTTTGTATATGAGCAAGAAGAACACATGATATGTAATCCACGCACAACCCCTTTAAGTTCAGCAGCTTCATACTCACTTGTGGCCACACACACAATGCACAAAGCGACTACTAAATACAAAATATTTACTCTTTCTTACTCCAGATACAGTATGTGCGCACTGTAAGTTTCACACTTTAATTATATCCCTGTACATTTGACATTGTGTTCTATATACATATATATGCTCAGTATTTATTGCAGAATAAACATGTGCAAACATTTTGTCCTAATACAATGAATCTTAGTAATATATCTGATCCAGACAGTATTCTAGTCATTTTTTACACTTTAGGCACATGGCAAATCTGCTGATGAACTAATATGCCTTATCACATTTGAGTGGTTGATTAAGCCAGCTGGGCATCTCACAGGTGAGCAGAGAGGACTGCGTAACTAAGGCGGGTTGCTATAGAGACGGACTGGAGCATGCAGGCGCACTGAAACAGATCTGCTGCACCGTTTTGGATGTACATACAGGGAGAAACAGTAACACCAGCTGTATTCAGTCTTTTACTCAATAAAAACATGAATGTGTTCCCATTAAAAGACTGACTGTGTCCTTTCTATGTGTGGACGTTTGTTTTTCTATCTGGTGAAAGGCATTTTTGAATGCAAGCTGAATTTTTCAAGGACAGTGCAGCATCTATGAGCCATCCACAGCATTTAGGATTCTCTGAGTGAAGGATCTGGTGAGACTGAAAAACATGCAATGCCCCTTGAGTTCATGAAATCCGCTAAGAAAAAGACCTTCGTATATTTGGTGCCTGAATATATTATGGACTCAGCATAATGGCCTATGGTTGCCTGTTACGGCCGAACAGCCAACCTTAGGGCAGGAGTTGGCTGTTCAACCGTAACTCGGCGTCCCGGGGCAGACATTGTCCTGCCAAGGCATCTTGGAGTAGTTTCAGGCCTGTGGCATCACCTTGCTGCCACACACACACACACACACACACACACACACACACACACACACACACACACACAGGAAACAGATCATATCACCAAACCAGGCAAGGATATACTGTGACCAAGGACGAATGAGACCTGCATGTTGATTCAGATAAATGTCACTTCATACAGGCGACTGTATGAAAGAAAATAGAGTCAGTATGTTCATGTTGCACAAACCATTTATTTTAACTCCTTCTACTAAGGAAATATTCTGGTTTGGTGCATCTCATAGGTAAATAAAAGAGTTGGAAGGGTCCAAATATGATGAATTGTATTTAATTAGGCTGTAAAAATTCAATGTATGTATTCAGTGTACATTTTATAATTTCTATGTTTCAACCTGACTTACATATTATATTATATATATTGCCATCCTTTAATTGCCTGTGCTATCATTTAAAAATCATACATCATATCATACATGAGTAGATCGATTGTAGATAGACCTTTTGTAATAGATTAGGAAATAAACCTTGATAATTACTTCCCCAACAGATGTTCTCTGCCATTATACGAGTGTTTGTGCTGTGTGAGAAACACCACAAAAAGAAATGATGCTTTGATGTGACAACTGCATTCCCTGCGTTCAGTCGATGTTTTTGGAACACCAATTATCTATGGCATGATTGTCACACAAGATGAACCACATCGTAAGAGAACAAAACAAGTGAAATCATTTAAATGATAAATAGGAAAAGCAGATAACACTGTAGTTTCCCACTGCAAGTGATCACTCAGCCCCTGGATAAATCAGCAAAGCCTCTGTGCAAACTCAGAGGGAATCATTCCCGCAGCCCCCTGCAGTACCCACGGTTTTCATTTACCTCTATGAAATATCTAATAGCTATTTCATCACTTCAGTGTGCACACTGTGTTCCAGAGCTGCACTATCTTAGACACAAAGAGCTGCTTTGTTGAGGAACGACAGCCCATGGGTGCAGACAGTTATAATCTAAATTACTTTCACCAGGTGGTGTGATAGCTGTGCCTTATGTCTTCATTGTGTGCCACTCAAAACCAAAATCAGCCTCCTCCTCCTCCTCCTTCTCCTCCAACATCCACAAAGACACAAACAACAACAACAAAACTAAGAGATGTTCTCTCAAGCTGGTCTGATGACAATTTTGTGAGACTTTATAGTTTTATTAGTTACTTTGCAAATTAAGATCTAAAAGGTGACACATTATGCATTAATGTACCAAACTTTTACTCTGAAAGGGACCATTTAGTTAAATAAAGTTGGAGTTTAGGATTTGGGGGGTATAGTTTTGACACGGTGGTATTACTAGAATCAGGATTTGAGTATTTTCCCACCACTGATCCTCATTTCAACATGCCATAGAAATATTTGCTTCAGTGAAGCTTGAACCATCCACCAGGAGCCTGAGGTCCTCTGCTCAGTTATTGCCCTTTACAGTAAATGTTTATTTAAGCCATAACACAATGTTTGTTGTCTGTTTTCTGCTGTTTTTTTTTCTTGATTGAAAGAATATATTTGAGCATGTATTTATTGCTACATGTTTCATCAAATTTTCTGAAAGGTGTTCAATTAATTAAACCAAGGATGGTCTATATTCGCAAATACTAACTTTAGTTTCACTATATTTTAAGATCCAAGTAGATGTTTGACAAAATATAATGGAATATTTTGCCTACAATTATAACAAGATAAAACAAGGGTAGTGTCAATTACCAAAAAAAAAATGAAAGAATTAAAGAAAGATGATTGTAATCTAGGACAGTATTAGAATTGTTAAAATTGTTAAATTGTTTGAAGTGTACCTTTTAATAACAAAAACAAACTATTTAAAATTAGCTAGTTGTGTCAGAGACCACCATTTGGTGGAAATGGAAATGGTGTCCTGGGAGCACAAAGTGACACTGGGTCACATGACTGCACCAGGAAGTTCAGTAGCTGTCACTGTCACTGTCAGGGACTTCCTGAGTTAAATTCAAGGATAAAGCTGCACAGGGAAATTTCCATAATATTTAAAAAGGTCTGTGACACCTGTGTCACCGTGGCTTCTTTTAAGAACCCCCCCCCCCTCAGAGAGAAGGGTTCAGAGATTTCCTCTGATCTCCTTCAAGGTAAATGAGCGGTCCCAGTTCATTTAACAGCACTGATGTCCCCAGAGACTGCAGCAGCTCACCTCTGTGTGTGTGTGTGTGTGTGTGTGTGTGTGTGTGTGTGTGTCACACACCTGAACGCCGTTGCCAGGCAACCGGCAGCCTCGCGATAAGTCGGCGCCCCGCAGCTCCGGCGGAGCTTCTCACCTGCGGGCCCACACTGGGGTCAGGCTCCGGGACGGTCAACTTTCTGTCGGTGAGCACCGTCAAACCCAGCGGGCTCCATGGGTAACAGCTACAGCTGGACAGGGCTAAACAGAGCCGATGTGTTAAAGAAGGCCAGGAGACTTTATCAGCAGACGATTGGGACATGTCAGAAAGGTAAGAAATAAACTACAGTTATGTATGTAAAGTGTCATTTAATTACACCATCAGGTCCGTTTTACTTCCCTGTGTGTCCCCTGCAAACTGTAAACTAGCTAACGTCAGGCCAAGCTAGCTCAAAATAAATAAGCTTTACACATCCTGAATTATCATTAAATGACGTTATTATGTATTCAGCCTTTATATAGAAGTGTAGAAGCCTAGAAAATCATTGCTGGCAAAGCAGTATCAATTATAGAGGCACCACTGTCCGTCTGTCCCCTGCGAACAGCGGCTATTATAAGCTAACGACACCTGCTCAGGTGTCCGCTGCTGCCATGGCAACGGGCCCTAATCTGCACTGTCAGGCCCAGTTCACTGTAACTCTACCCGCTCAGGTTGGTGGTCAGGGTTTCAGCACACAGCAGGGCTTACATTACGGAGAGACAGCTCCCCTTCAGGGTCAGGGACCAAAGATGTGACAATGTGCTGGATCTCCTCTGTTCTCTGTCTGTCTCTGCCTCGCAGTTCTTCAGGTGTGAACACTCTCAGTGGCAGTTTTCCCAAATCTCACTCGTCCCAGTACTCTGAGATCGGGGTCACACGCACACCCCTCTCCGTGGACCACAGTCCTGATTCTGGGCTTGCATCTACACCTGTGAGTGGCACACACACAGACACACACAGACACACACACACACACACACACACACACACACACACACAGACACACACACAAAGAGTAATAAACCAGCAATCGCTCATTCCTGCTGTCCCCAAGGACATTTGTGCTCCTTACCCTCCCTTCACATCTGCAGCATTGACTCTCCTGTGTCCTCCCCCTTTTCTCCTCATCCTTTCATCCTCCCGTCCTCCCGTTTCAGCCTTCCTCCCTCACCCCTTTCCCCCTCGATGAACTGAGCCTAATATTGGCAGTCTGTTCTCGGCACCCTCTATTTTACCCTCAGGCCGCTGGCCTCTCGCCTAGATTGCTATGCCGAATGATTTTTCACCCTCATGACTATTTGAATAAAGAAAGATGAAAAATGGCTTCTTACCTTATCCTCCCAATGTTCCATGTAGGGTTCCTTACTCATGGTAAAATACTCTGTGTACTCAAGACTCTGTAGTGGGTTTTGCTTAAATCCTGAAGCAAAATGGCATTCAGAATTTGATTGCAAAGTAGAAAATGGCTTCTGAATTTGGGTTGTTTTTACTGCTTGCATACATGATGGATTTTTCTGTTGCAAAACTGAACCTGTGCATCTTATTGTCACGTGCTAAACAGTAGACTGAATCATCCACATTTTCTACTTTAATTGTTTGAAGATGATCATTTCAGTCATCTGTATATTTGTCAGTCGACCGTCCTCACAACATTTGCATTGAAGTGTTTTGTCTACTGTGCTGTTTCGTGAGCGTCCGGTCGGTGAGGCGCGGTGGTCAAGTGGAGTGGGGTCATTCTTATGTCTAGAGTAACAGAGGGGGGTGTTAAGTTACACAGACAAAGTAAGGGTGAATGAGATGAGTGTAAGGGGGTTGAAAAGGTCATGTAGGGAGAAGAATTTAGTCCAGTAGTGCATCCCAATGGAGTGACGAAAGGAAAAACTAAATTGTAATCCATCATTAAGTTATGAAGCCATGAAAATGGAAGAGAAACCTGCAGGACAAAAAAAAACATGCACAAATGTATGTGTATGTACAAATGAAAACTGTATTCAGTACAGTTCTACCGATGAAGAAATGCATTCACTTTTTCATCATTGGAAACCGCATGCAGTGAACCTCACAGGCCAGACAGTTCCTGTTTATCAAGCAAACGTTAAGACAGAAACAAACACGCCTTCTACCTCAAATTTGGTGCCAGCAGCATCCATCCATCCATGTGGTAGATGGATCTGGTATTTGAATGTCTGCAGATCTGTGATGGCAGAATTATTTCATTACAGATAATATAAAGAAAAGAGAAAGAGAGAAAAGGGATAATAAACAAGTGATAAAGGTAAAACATTAGTGGTGCTTGTCCATCATCAGGCAATCTGGAGGAGTTTGGTGATAACTGAACCCTGTTAACACATGTAGCAGTATTGGTTAATGGTGTTAAAAATGACCCATTGACTTCGGCCACATACAAATTGCACACTGAGGCAATAGTTTATATTGTACTAATGGGGAAATACGGTACATTAAGCTTTAGTGTGTCTCCTGTTCTTCTAATCACTGCTGTCTTCAGCGTTATACTGAATGCTCCAAAGGCCTCTGGACAAACATACTGACTGTATGTGTGTTGTGCATGATATCAAAACCTGCAATGATTACATTGTAATGAAACAGGGCGGACTGATGCATCTCACCCGTTCACAGATTTCCCTGTAGGGGGGCACCACAATTATAGATCAACAGAAGGCGTCGTATTTGTCACTGATTGGCTCTGCGAGTGTTCGTGTTATTCATCCTGTTCTCTTCCTCTGTTTCTAACAGCTTCCATCCAGTCGGTTCAGGTTTGTGTCGTGGCATCGTCTGGAGCAGTGTGATGTCACGGGGGACCAGTTGACCTGCCCCAGGGTCAGAGAAGGTCTGGATCACCATGAAAAAATCTGCACTGTGACCTTTGCACTGTGATAGTCAGAAATACACACACACACACACACACACACACAGTAGAAGTGTGTCTTTGTGCTCTGTTTGCTGCAGTAACTTTGGATTAAATGAATCAAGATGGGAAATGTGATAGAAAAGAAGGGAGTGCAGTTTTCTTTTCATACACTGTTGCACTGCAGCCTCTTGGTTTGAGAGTGTTTCTTTAGAAAAGTCTGTTTGGTTTTTGTAAAGGTTAAAAGAAACGGGGGATGTCACAACCAAAGCTGGAAAGCTGGAATTTGTGTTATGCTGCAGTGACCTGCATTACTAAAGCTCAGTTTCAAATGAACTGCTACAAGTGAACATAATTCGAGTGTTCGAAACGGTCTCATCTGAAAAAGAAGTAATTCCAGCTGTGGTATCTCCTCTATTTTTGTGTTGCTTTCTGTGACAAAGAATTCGAACTGCAAGCACGATTACAAATCTCTTTTCTTTTCTTATGATGGCTGATAATGATGTGAACGTTGTTATAGACTTTTGTTTTGACAATGTGATCAAAAAGGGCCATCAGAAGAGGAGCTGTTTGAAAGAGAGGGGGGTGACATCTGTTTGGAGAGAGGGAGCAGGAGGAGGAGGAGAGAGGGAGAAGGACAGAGATGGGAGGAGAGACTGCAAGAGAATTGGGAGAACTGTCTGGTAAGTCGGCAGGCGTTGTGTGTGTGAGTGATTTTAAAGACATACAGTACAGGGGAGGAACAGAGACAGGGATTTAGGGAGGAAGAGAAAAGGGAAGAAGGAGAGAGGCTGATGATTCCACCACCTGTCTCTTCTCAGGAGTTAAATCTGTCCTACCAGGACTTGGGTGACCCCTTCCAGCAGGAGAATTTCCTCCGGATCCTCCGCCGGTTGATCCGTGTGGAGAAACTACAGCTGGTCGACAACTCCCTCACAAACCTGAGTTCAATACGTCTGCCAAGGTATGAAGCACAACTCCCTCACCTGAAGAGCAATCTGACAGGCACCGAGTCATAACTCTCTGGTCTCTTTTGTCCACAACTGTATCTTATTTCTTGTTCATAGGCTACCACAACTAATCATTTCACAGTATTAAAGCAGCTTTTTTTAACCTTATGTTTTGCTTTTCCATCTAATACAAAGTTATTTAGGGTGAGATTAACCACAAAAAAGAAAGTAAAGCCTTATTTTTTCTTTCACCGGGCAGGTGCAGAATGCTAAACCTGCAGCGTAACCATCTGGTGTGTCTGCGTCAACTGCCAAAGCTCCCAGCAGTGGAGCACCTTTGTCTGTCTGAGAATGCCATCAGCTCCCTGGGGGGGCTGGGATCGCTGGGGAACAGCCCGCTCCGCTCCCTCAACCTGACCCGCAACCCAGTGACCTTCACTCAGGACTACCGTGCACGGTGAGGAGACAAAGATAGTTAAGAGAGAGAGAGAGAGAGAGAGAGAGAGAGAGAGAGAGAGAGAGAGAGAGAGAGAGAGCATCAAAGCAAGGGACAGAGGCAGTAAAAAGAAAAGTGCAAGTGTTTGTAAAAGGAAACATAAGACTGACTTTACTGATCTTCTTTCACTATGTCTGCTGTTGTCTCTTTGCAGTGTTTTCTTCTGTTTGCCAAAGCTAGAGATCCTGGATGGAATCCCCAAGCTGCCAGAAGACTCTTTGCCCACAAGACCACAACTCCCAGAAACCACCAGGATGTGCAACATTTTATGACATCCCTTCATGGATAAGATGTGTACGGAGGCAATTCTCCTGATCCTTCAAATTCTGAAGTCATGACAAAATACCCCTCAGAAAACTCTGAACTTGCACTAAAGGTTGTGTCACAACTGTTGCCGAAAATCTTTTTTTTTTGATCATACTGACAATGCAGTTACTGGAAATGCTCCAAGGCCATGCAAAATGCTTTTTATATCTAGTAGAAATGATAAATATCAAATTATTGATCTTTTTTATACATCCTACACACATATTTTCATATTAAATAGAAAATACCCCCACACACGATGTCTCTCAGTTGTTTTTTTCATCTGGATGTGGTGCAGCACAGAGATACACTGTGTATCGAATGGTTTTGGTCGTGATGGAGGGGAAAGAGGCAGAAGGCTAATCTGATTGCTCCATGACTCATCTCCACCAGCTCAGGACTCTCAGGACTTTGCTGAGCCACTCTCACATTCCTGTGTCTGCCACAGGCTGCACCGAACACACACAAAAGATCTTTTTAGATACAACTACAGCAACGCAGGCAGCTAGAAGGTAGATCCTCATATTGATTCCTGAGTTTTTTGATCGGTTGCTCTGTCTTTCAGCGCACATCTGTAATATGTGAGAAGGCGAAACAGGACATCCGCTTTCGAGGCTTATCAAACATTTAGTGTCCAGACTCCCCACGACAACGGCCTCTTGTGTTCTCTGACTGACTGAGTAATGACCCATGGGCCTCACGCTGCAGGTCACACACACACACACACACACACAAAACATGTACACAAAGAGTAATCCTTGGTAGTTTGCAAAGCACTCACACCGGCAAGATTTAATTCCCACTAAAAGCATGTATACTCTTGGCACTGTAAAGTGCTTTGGATAAAAGAATAAAGCAAATGGCGCACACACACACTGTTATACATAAGTAGTGTTGCGGTGGTCACACACATTGCCCCGCTCCTGTGGGCTGGAGTTGATTTATTCATACACTGCAGCAGTGTCTCCTTTAATAGTGGTTTCATTTTCAGCCAGCACCTGAAACATAAACACACTTTGGTATCTGATACGGCAGAACACAAGTATGAATACTGCCACACATGCACCTTAGCAAGCACCCGTTCATACACACACACACACACACACACACACTCACGTCTTAAGTATGACGTGAAGCACACAAACGGCGCTTGCCTTCTCTTCCCTCACTGTAATGCACAACAACACAATTTAAGCAGCCCATATCTCTCTAACAAGCATACAGCCAGGCTCAAACTACCAGTTACATGCCTCATTGGGGTTCGTTTAAGTGTGGAAGATTGTTTGTGCAATTGCGTGTTGTGTGTGTGCATGTGGAGATAGAGATAGAACCAGGTCTGCAGCTGATGAATGAGAGATCATTGCTGCTGCAGAGAAGATGGTATAATGGGCTCACTGGATCCTCACTGTACGTGCTGCAAACAGCATCCAGGTCAAGGAGAGAAGCCAGCGTCTTCAAGCGATGGATTCAAAATGCTATCAATTATCTCTGCAGCCCATTTTTGATGCTGTGATCTCTTCCAATATGGCGGTGAAATGGGAGAGGCAATTTGAGTTGATTTTCCAGAAATCGTGGGTGGAAAAAAAAACATCCTTTTATAGCTTGGAGCTTCAGCTTTCAAGTAAATCTTGCAGTGGTGTTAAATGAAAGATTTGAGAAATGGTGGCAGTCGTGTGGGCATGCATCTCAAGATAGACTCCGGCTCTAGGCATCGACACGTTAAAATTATTCATGCCTGGTAATTCACCCATGAAATGATGACTGAGAGAGAGCGCATGATTGTGAGGAATGTGGAGGAGTTATCATCTCTGCCATTGCTTGTCACTGTAAAAATATGTGTGTGTGTGTGTGTGTGTGTGTGTTCTTATGCTTGCTTCATAGTGAGGACCGGAACAGTCATTTTACTAGCAAAGTGAGGACATTTTTGGGAAGCGAGGACATTTCGGCCAGTCTTCATAGCTTCAAATGGCTATTTCAAGGTTAGGACTTGGTTTTAAGTTTAGGTTAAGGTTAGGGTAAGGGTTGGGATTAGACGTTTTGTTGTGGTTGTCGGGGCTGGGGAATGATTTAGGGGAATCAGTCCCCACAAAGATAGAAGTACAAGTGTGTGTGTGTGTGTGTGTGTGTGTGTGTGTGTGTGTCCCTGTGGCCTGCTATTAGCACAGTAATGAGACACCTGTTACTGTCGTACTCCTCCAGCATCCCACAGTCCCTCTGGGGAGATCAACAATCTCACGACAGTGGAGGGATGATGACAGGAGAAAAAAAAAGAAAAAGAGGGGGAGACAGAAGAAGAAGGCGCGGAAGGAAGGAGAGGAGGCACAGGGATGATGACAGGAGCTGAGAGGTAGAGCAGAAATAGAGACTGAGAGGAGGAGGGATGATTTGATTGAGGCTGTGTGCCGGGGACAAATGTTGTTCATTAGAGGTAATTGCCTTTCTCAGTCAACCTCCTCCCATTTGATCTTCATTTCATCCCGATTTGTCGGTTCATTTCCCGTGTGAGCGGGTTCACCCACAATCTTCTCACCTCTCCGTTCTCACCCAGAGAGAGAGGGCAACGCCCGGGGTTGGCAGGATTTAGACTTTGCAGTTTGCAGTGCAGACGTGAAGAACTGGTTCGAGTAAAGTCAATAAATATTTATGATTTTTTTTTTCTTCCCCCCCCTTCTGCTTGATACATATTTATGATCATCTTGTCATTGCCTCAAAATAGACTTGACAGAGGAATTGCACACAGCTTAAGTGAAGTTATGAGCTTGCTGCAAGTCTAGAGCACGTCCATTGATCCATTTTATCAGTCATGTCAGCCAACAGGGCGACATCGTCTTCTGGAGCCTTCATCGGATCTCCAGATGCTCTCTGACAAACTGCAGGCTGTGTGCTCTTATCAACATATCCAGCATACTGAGCTCCTCATTCTTAATTCATATTTAGGAAAACACTACGAAGCCAAGAACCTTCCTTATAAAAAATGTAGCATCATGTCTACATTTTTTTTTTTTTTTTTTACAGTTTAAGATTATATTTTTTGCAGTTTCTAAGACCTGCAGTCTATCATGTAAAAGTTGGGGGAAGAAAAATAAATGTATCCTGTCATTTGATCCACAGACTGGTATATCGACCATCATTTCAGATCTGATATCCAGAGTCTACAGTACTTTCTATGAGGAGCAGCATGTGTTTAGTAATGTACAGTCTGAACACACTTAACACTGGGATGGACCTAAATAGTCCAAATGATCATTTTCCTTCTCCAAACTACTTTTCCTTTATTTTGAAAAGTAGTTTCTCAAAATAAGTTTTCATCTGCAGTTAATGCTACAGTAGTACCAGTCTTAGCAACCAGGAACTACAGTACGCTCTCATATTTTTCCCTAAAAGTTAAGGGAGTAAAGAAGCAGCTTTCCTTAACTTGTACAGAATTTGGACAGCTTAACGATAGTAGTAAACTTTTATTTTATTCCTCTCATGTTTTGTGTATGTCCTACAGAAAGGATGGACGGGTAAAGATTGATCACAGCCCCGTTCTTAACTCCATGGAAGGCTCTGCTCGCTACAAAAACATCCACATAGTCTGAGTGGCAGCCGGCATCCTCAAATGACCTTTAGGGTTTGAGTTGCCACGACATAATGCTGTTTTAGCATCCATCTTATGGGCGAGCAGCTCCAGGGATTTCCCCCCCATGCTACGCCTCCACTGGAGGCCGATAACTGCCAAATTAAAATCTTCCAAAAGATGAAAGTACAGAACCAGAAAAGAAAAAACATCAGAAAACGGTCACGATTACCTGAAATCTTTTGACCTCTTTATTCCACTCACACCACTCGGGTGACAATCTGGGTTCGATACACTCAGAATCCCTCTTTTTTTGTATCAAATATAACTGGTGGAAAAATGTACAAATGGTCAGCATTTATTTTACTATACATTGTACAGTAGACTAAAGATTTTGCAGTAAATTGCATTAGATTTGTGAATTTAATTCACACCAGCAGTCGACGTGAAATAGTCCCCATTTAAGGTTGTGCTATAGCAATACGCAAGAGGTTCGGCACTAACTGGCACGCTCCTATTGCTCCTGTCCTACTGAAATTCTTCTCCATATGTAAAAATGAATAAGACCTTGGAGAGGTTTCCAAGAATGGAAAGGCACATGTCAGTACGACACTTGGAGAGTACAGACCGGCTTCACCAGAAACGTCTTTCTGACTGGCATTTGCAGAAATATCCAGTGAAAATACTCGCCTGCGTCAGCTTCAACAAGTTGGGAAAAGCCATTTCGACACAAACTAGTTCAGTTAAGGGAAATTAAAAAAAAAGTGTTGCACCATTTTACGATTGTCAGAGTTGTTACAATCAATAATAAATAACAGAAAATGACTTGATCGATTGGAATGGCAAGATGTGAAGTAAAATTTGAGCTCTACAAAGAATACAACTGTTTGCATAAAACATACATATAAAAGGCCTGAACATGAGGACATCAGAATAATATAATTTATCTTTGCTTTCTTTACACATATTCAAAGACAGCACATGATAAAAATACATTCTCTGCCTGTCTGAACCAGACAGGCAAGCAGGCAGACGTGCGAGTAGACAGGTAAGCAAATGAATAAAAAAAAGATCCCATTTCCGCCCAACAAATTCTGTCCATTTCCACAGTGTAAGCTGCTCAGTTCCATCCCCACAGTGTTTGGAATAGCATCCTTTCTTCCAGAAATAATATCCCAATGTTCCTGATTGGAATTCTGAACGGATGGCTGGTTTTATTCCTTTGGGAAACAAGGGAAATAAAGACCCGATAGACCCTAAGGGCAGCCGCGAAGGCACTGCAACTGGTCAAAGTCTGTGTCCATCTTACATCTCTGCCCTCTGATTGGCTCCCTTGTCTCGACCAGCCGTGTCCTCCTCTACTTCCTCTTCCTCCTCCTCGTAATTCTCTTCCTCGTTATTCTCTGCCTCTTTTCTGTGATCCCCCTCCTTTCTTGGTCCCTCCTGGTTTTTTACTTCATCCTGGAGCAAGTGAGCACACAGCCACACTATTTAATGGGAATTCTATGCACATTTTTGGGCATCTGTCAACTAAAGTTAATAATTTCAGACATGCGCAGGTTAGTTTATGTGGAAATGATGTTGTTTCACTTCATTTCTTTGCATGGTTTCATGCCATTTTACAGATTAGGGGCGGATGTTGGCACAACAATAACATAGCTAACTTTTCTATTAGTTTGACACAAACATGAAAAAGGCTGTTTAAACTTCCATACCCACACAATCTATTATTTGTGACCGTGACAGGGAAAGGGTGTTAACACACCAGCATGTTTCTCCTGCTTATCAGTCGATACGATTGTAAGACACAGGATTTTAATTCTATCATGAATAAATAATGGCTGAGACACTCGCGTAAAAGGCCAAGACCAACAGTACAGCAGTGGGTGAAAGAAGCTGAATGGACTGAAAGCTCCACTGAGCTCAAATTACAGAGAAGGAGAAGCAGGTTGACTCGTTAGGTGACTGGGTATGACACACAGGTCGGTGAAAGGACTTTACAGATACACCATCATGTTAATCTATAGAAACAAACGCTTGTTTCAACTGCATAAAAAATTCTTCTGTCATATCAACAAACTGGGACTGAGAGACAAAAGGATTCAACACATTAATCATCACCCGCACTAAACTGACTGGAGAGTGATCCTGTCAAGAAATAAATAGATAAATAAATAGAAATTAATGAATGAATGTCACTGAATGTCAGCAACAGGAGATCATATCACTTCTCCAAATGACCTCTTCGTAAAAAAATAAAGACCAACCCCACGTTTATTACCAATGTGACACCATTGTGTGAGCAGGAGTAGTGAATACACTACAGATAGATTTTTTTTTTGTAGTTATAAAATGTGTGCGAGCTTCTCCGTTCGAACTGATTTCCTCATAAACGGAGTCCAGGCGGTAACCGGACACTCCGGCCGACTCAACACCTGATCTGCCTCATTTACCGGAACACGCACAGGCGAGGTTCAAGTTACAGGGACGAAAACACACACATGCCCGCTTACACAACCTCATCCCCGTGTAGCTGACGCAGCCGATACGTCGGTGCTGTAAATATTCATTTGCGGATGTACAACAGGTGCTTTCTGCTGTAGCTGTTTCAGGGTGTGATGTTGCTCAGGAAATGGCGCAGAAACCGATGAGGAGTCCCACGGAATACAAATGGGACCCAAGTTATATATACTGTAGTAATTGGTATTAAATATTACTGGTAACACTCTGCTGTCTCAACCTGGCTGAATTGCCCTCTAATGTCTTCTAATGGCCACTGGATGCTGCATCAAAGACAAACTGACTACAGTGAACTAACTGGGAGAATCCAAAAACTTCTTAACTAAATTCAGCATTAAGGAATCACCGGCTGTTCAAACCATCCTCCTGAGCCTGCTGATTATATTTTGTGGGAGCGCACAGGGATATCACCTAGGTTACTGAGGTTGTGGGTGAGTTTATTTCTCATGCACCACCTGGGCACCTTGGGGGTAAAATGTTTAATACGCTTTGAAAAATGACCAGTTTGGGTTGTGGAAATAAAATTTGGTGCTTAAGGATTTTGGATGCTGTTAGGAGAAGCTAGAAATCCTCTGACTCTGGTTCCCTATCCGAGAACCCACCTGTTCTATGTTGTCCTCGTTATACGGATCCTCTCCTTCCTCCTCGGCCTCCTCGTCTCTCTTCTGGCCCCCAGCGATGTCCTCCTGGGCCTTCAAAACCAATCACACCAAAGATACATTTAAAAGGAGGTATGTTCTCTTGGTTGTTTGGGTCAGAGTGGGACAGTTTTGAGAGTGAATCTACCACGGCCTTTCCCTACATGCCATTTTTGGTCTTACTTCACTCAACATGTGAAGTGTGCGTCCGAGCATAACCCACCTCGTCCTCTACTTCCTCCTGGTACTGGTCATCCAGCGTGTCCTCCTGTTGATCTGGGTTTCCCGCCATCTGAACACACACATTTCACACAAACACATGTTAAAGTGCTACTTAGAGATGCTTTGTTTTTCTACATCCTGAACTTTCCTCCCTTCCTTACGTGTCTGTTTTTCAGCAGTGTTTGCGTTGTGCACACTCTGGCTTGTGGTTCTGCAAGCTGCTCTCTCCCCTTTTAAAAATGTTTCCATCCCAACCTCTAATCCTTTTCCTAGGTCAGCGTTCATTCCTTCCTCCTGCTGTAATCTCTACAGTTGCCTCTGTTGATGCAGAGTCTAGTCTCTGCGTATCTGACGCTGTAGCCGACTCGTTTCTCCTCCCTCTCTTAATCCTTACTCACCACCAGTTCCTCCTCCACAGCGGGTTGTTCGGGCCGGCCTGGGTGCGTGTCTTTGTGCTGGGCTGGCGCTGCCGGCTCCTCTTCCTCCTCTACCACCTCCTCCTCCTCCTGTGCGGCCCTGTGCTGCGGCCGCTCATCCTCGGCCTCCTCGAACTCATCCTCTCCTTGGTTGTTGGGGTCGTCCTCGGGGTCCAGCTCACCGTCTACGGCACCCTGCAGGAGGAGAGATCGTAAAACAACAGGGATTTAAAGAGAGCGGGGAACAGATAATAATAATAGTAATAATGGTACAGGTGGGTTAACATTTGCATAAAATTAAAATATATGGTGCATTAACATTAGAATAAGAGCAACAGATATGGTAAAATGGGTGCAATAAACCTGAAGTGTGGAGGATTAATGACTGAATCCGTTTGGCAGGATAAAACTGTGGCAGTTAGTGTACTCTAATGTTGTATTAATTGCCTTGTTGGTATTCAGGGGGCTTAAAAGATCACCGGGCTGACTGACAAGTGGAAGCTGAACACGCCAGTGTAGGGCAATGGGGAGGGAGGATGAACGAATTGATTTCTGGACGGACGGCTGAATGGATGTATGACATGTGATACGCTGGCGTGAATGTAAAGCGTCTGAATGAGCTGCGGGGACAGACTGATAAGGCTGCACGTGCTAACAGATGGACGGACGGTCACCTGCTGATGTGGCACTCTGTGATCATCCTCTTGTCTCTCCTCCTCCTCTTGTAACATATGAACATCTCGCTCTGTTAACACACACAGGATGCAAACATATTCCACCAAATATCAGCCAGTTGCTCCTGTGAACACTGAGAAACCTTCAGTCAGAACATAGCTGATGGTATATTGCTAGTAGTGTCTGACTGTTATTGCAGGATTAAATATAATCTCTCTGTCTCACCTTCTTCATCATCAGTGTGATGGTCGTCATCTCCTTGAACAATATCATTGTCCATATTCTCGTACTCGGTCCTCTTCCTATCAACAGCAATGACAGTAGGGGACAGTGAGAAGAGCACGGGCGCTGTGAGCCACATTAGAGTGCAGCTTTTAATGCACGTGTGTTATAGTGTGTTTGAAAACGCCACATGCAACACACTCTTTTGAGCTGCTGATCCATATCTAGCTGCATCTGTGCAGGACAATATATACCATTTGTGTTGTAGAACTGTTTCCGGTGTTCCCTTCGGTGGACACGTCTGCATATCAAGATTCACAGAATTTTCCCTTTCGTCTTTGTACAAATCTAATCAAAGTGTCAAATGCTTCCTCCTGGATTATGGATGTGCCAGTCGCAGCCAGGATCAGAGAATAATTAGTTTGGTCAGTGAATTACTACTTGCAGTTTGCAGGAGGGAGATTTTATTATTGCTCAGGTTAATCAAAGCAATGCTAGTCTCATTAAGTGTTCCTTTTGACATTTCTTTAGAAAAAGATCATTAAGAAAATTGCCGACAGCAATGCCTGACTGAGCTGGTGATTTTTCTCGGTTTAAGCTTGCTTTTAAGTCAGTTCATTCCACGTTCCTCTTGTCTTGCACTGAAAAGCATTACAAGATTTACGAATTAAACTTTATCTCCTTTGGATTACTTCAAGTTAGAAAGTATAAAGTAGCTTTTGTGCATCTGATTTTCAGCGATTCCAGCTCTGATCTGCAATCTGACCTCTGGTGCTCTTCTCTGAGCAGCTGCTCCCGTCTGTCGGCCTCCCTGTGCTGCTGCTGCTCTCTCTCCTTTTCCTCCTTCAGCCTCTGCTCCCTCTCCTTCAGCACCCTCTCTCTCTGGGCCTGCAGGGCCTCCTGATGCATCTGGATCTGCCTGCGCTCCTCGGCCCTTTGAGCCTCCAGGCGCTGCTGCTCCTGCTGCTGCTCATAAGCCGACTTCACGCGCTCCACCTGGGCGTGCGCCTCGTGCTGCAGCTGGGCCTCAGGATGCAGCTCCGCATGTGGACCCTTTGGAGGAGACGATCAAAAATGTACACGAAGGTAAAAGAATTAAAGCAAATCAAACACACAGTTGCTGCTAATCTGAGACATAAATGCAGAGTTAAGGTATAATTTCTCCTTTGGGAAAGTTTAATAGATGAAACTGACAGCATAAAACAATGAGCACAATACATAATGAGAAAGCTGTCATTAATCAAAGACGTAAACACTGAGGAAAGGCTATAATTTATTCTGGTTCCTCTGGGATTAAAGCTAAGTGATTAGCACTTCAATTTATGCAGTGGCTGTGTCCCCGATTTGACAAGGACACATGTGATTAGTTTATGATTCGAAGGTTTGTTACGTTGCTCAAGGAAGCTATTCCGACACAATTTTAATGATGCCATAATTAACTAATCGCAAAATGAGACGCAGAAAATTCAAACCAGTTCAAGGCTGATTTCAACCCAGTTTAGAGGAGCCCGGGAAGCCCAAACCAGTTCTGACCTCTTGTGGCTGGCGTCTCTGGCGGTCCAGGGCATTCTCGTCCGGCTGCTCCCGTTCCGTCCCCTCTTTCTCCCCCTCCTCCTCTTCTCCCTGCTGCTGCTCATCCTGTGGTTGGTCCGCGTCCTCCTCCTCCAGCTTCTGAGGCTGTCCTGCTTGAGCCATCTCCTCCTCGGCCAGCTCCCTCCTCCTCTCAGCCTCTCCCTCTCCATCCTCCTCTTTGTCTGACAAGGTGTGATGGGCCTGGATCTCGGACTGAGCGTGCACCCCCCTGTCTTGATGGTCCAACTGAGGACAAAGCAAGAGACACGATTGGATTTGTGCGTTTTTTCATCTAGAGTATGCCTTTTGTCTTGATAGTAAAGTGATCCCAAAGAATCCCACGTTACCCTGGACTCAAAGTCCTGGTGATGGTGGTGCTCCTCCTCGTGGACGGGCTCGTCTTTGTGTGGCTGTTCCAGGATTGTGGTCTGCTGGGCCTCGTGAACGTGGGACTCAGGTGCTACGGCAGCTGCTTGTAGCTGCTGAGAGGCAGGGTTTTGCTCAGGCACTTTTAGATTGGGAGCCCTTTGTATGGAGTCCTTCAGCTGCTTGTATTCATCCACCTGCACCTAAAGGGAACAACGTACACAACCACAGCAGGGCTAAGAGACAAAATCCTGAACCTCTAGGACTTGTGACAGAGTAGGCTGGATATGGTTTCAAGTTTCTCTATATTATTGCCGATAGGACACTTAAGTTCCACTGCCTTACTTTGACAGCAGCCTTCTCGACAGAACCCTTGTTTCCCATTTTAAAAAAAGACAAAAAAAAACATAAGTTGTCCTACAAGACTTCTAACAACATCTGATTAAGGCAAAACATGAAGCAAATACAACTATGAATCTGAACAGTTATTTGATTCCAGCTTTTGGCACTTTTTCAGTGACAGATTTCAGTGGGTCAAAGGAGAAAGTTATGTTCCAAACAAAAAAAACACACAAGTGCTGTACATTTCCTTACCAAAAAGATATTGAGTTTTTTTTTTTTTTTAACATAGCCTTGGTGACAGATGTTAATTTTCAGAGCCTCAAACTAAGTGTCATCTAATGAACGATGGGCATAAGACGACTGTCCCACCACTCTTCTCACTTAGATACCCGTGTTTGGAATCTGCAACAACACAGCTGTTACACAGAGACAACAGCCAGAGTGAACATCCACACAAACAGCTCTGTGAGCCAGTACTTAGACACAGTGGTCCCGCCAGCGAAATGCTAATGCTAGCATTCTCACACTGATAATGTTGCACTCATGCTGATGCTTGGGTAGGCAGGTATGATGTTTAGTCTGCCAACGTTTGCTAATCACACTAAACACAAAATACAGCTAAAGCTGATGGGGATGTCATCAGTTTTGCAGGTATTTTGTGATAAACCAAAGTATTGGATAAATTGCCTGGACTGAAGTGTTTGCCATCCCTGGAACCATGCTGCTATATGTGGCTAACAAAGCTACAATATGACCAATTTGTGTGCATTTGGGAAAGACAAAATGTATCTAAAATGTTTCGCACGTTTTTCTTCAAGCTGACCTTCCAGTTCAGACCCTTGTACCATTAAATGACACAACCCTTTATACACACACACACACACACACACACACACACACACACACAGGCATATCTTCTAACCAGGCCAAGGGGGAAGGATTCTAAAAATTCTTGCTAAATTCCTCCCCTCTCTCTTTGTCTCGCTCCACTCCCTCCATTATATCTTTCTGGCTGATTGGCTGGAACGTGCTTTAGATGCACTGCTCTGACAGCTCTGACTAAACCAAACCCCCTGGAGTGAAGGAAAGAGTGTGTGTGTGTGTGTATGTGTGTGTGTGTGTGTGTGTGTGAGAGTGAGTGAGTGAGTGAGTGAGTGAGTGAGTGAGTGAGTGAGTGAGTGAGGGAGGGAGTGAGGGAGTGAGGGAGTGAGGGAGTGAGCGTGCGTGCATGTGTGTGTGCGTGTGCCCGTTCAGCCAGAAGCACTGATGGAAAACAGGACAGGCTTTAAAATAAATTAGCAAATGCAGACAGACAGAAAGAGAGAGGGGACAGGAGAGGAGGGCGAGCGAGTATTCATCAATGCAGACAAAAAGGAGGAAAGCATTTCAAACACATCAGCAGAGTACTGTATATTCAATAAACCGTTCGGGCATTTCAAAGGTCAGTCTCCGGGAGAAACGGCAACATCTGATCTAATTACCCAAAAACCAAGCAACACCTCGGGCATCTTCTCCTTGTCTACTGGGGATTATACAATAAACTGCAACAAACATTTCTTTATGCTTTACAGAGAGGGTTAATGTAAAGGTTAAGGCTGAGATGAATGCAAAGCAAAGGAGAGGATGTTTTAGTTGCACTTGATCGTGAAAGCGGAAACTGTACAGCAGTAGCAGAAACTCCGTCTGTTTCACTCTATTAACACTGCCCAAGTCTCTGTGGCATCACCGCTAACATTCGTAGAATGCAAATTATATTGCAGCTCTACCATCTCTCAACTAGATGTCGAAACACTTCCCTTGAATCTTTGATTGCTTGTGATGCAGCAATTCGGCATCAATCAGCTGTTGTATTGACTGCAGTGGACAATGAGACTGCATATCTCTGTGCTCTCCTACCTGAGCAGCAGCCAGCGCACTCTTGTGGTCTTCCAGTGTCAGTGCGAGCTGGTCGTGGGCTGCCTTCAGGTCCTGATGCTGAACCTGAACGCACAAGAGCAACCAAACAGAGGCTTAAATCTTACTGCCAAAAATCTTTAATTGAAGTACAATTTAATATAAGACGAAAAGTTTTTCAGGAGTAACTGACAGAATTTTATTTCTTTAATTTCAGAGGTCGATAGCACACATTTCATGTTTGTTCATACTAAAGGGAAGTTAATAGATGTATCCAAACAACAGGAAGAGAAAGAGAAAAATGAAACAGAGCAGATTTAGTCTCACCTGTGCATCCTGTAGCTGTATGTGAATGTCATGGTGGGCTTTCCTCAGCTGTTTGTTCTCCTCTCTTAGGTTATACATGTTATCTGCCGCCACAAAAGAGCAAAAACATTAACAGAAAGCATACATCCAAACAGGAAACACATGAAACACGGCACTTACTCTACTGTAAAGCATTTGCAAAAGTAATTACAACCACTTGTCCTGTTCTAGGTTTCTTTTTATCCTTATGACTCATGTTACAAACGCTGGCTCCACTTGTCAGTTTATATCCCTGCCCGAAGCACTGGCCACATCATTATGCGTGTAAACATCTTTGAGCAATATGGAGATTTTGTTTTAAGTAAAACTGCTTGAAGCAGAGGGCAGTTTTAACCACAAGCTGAACAAAATATTTCTTTAGTATGGATCTAACAGTCCGCACTCATACTTGACTTCACACATGCAGTATTTTCTAAAGTCAGAAGATGGAGACAAAGCAAGAATATTTGGCGATGACACCACTACAGAAAGCCACACTGCACTGGTACAGTACGTAGTGCAAACAGCAACAACAAAAACATTTGTGTGTGCGTGTGTGTGTGTGACCATCAGTACCTTTGAGTTGTGAGACTTCCACCTCTTTGGCTTGATGCAGTTTATTGTAGCGCTCTCTGTGTTCCTCCAGCAGCCGGCCGTGGTCCTCGCCCTGGACTTGGTGCTGATCCTGCAGCTCGTAATACTGCTTTTTTAGGTCTTCATGCTGGTTCTGACAGCGGAGAAAGACTAGTGTCACCTTGTGGTCTATGTTTTGGGTTTTGGTTTTTTTTTTTCATTGCATAAAAGCATATGTAAATGTATTCATGACAGCAAAAACGAAACCCTTCATCCGCACATGAACTTTGCACCAAAGAGAGAGAAGGGATGTGTGTGAGGTCAGAGAGGAAGAAAGTTAAAGTGTAAGAGGATGCCTGTGTTAACGATAACAATAAAGAAACCAATGAGGTGTTTGTGTGTAAGGGGATCATAGTGATGTATACCTTTAGCATCTGATGTTGCACTTGTAGAGAATTGAATCTGCTGTTGGAGTCTTGCTGTAAAAACAGACAAAAAAAACTTTCATACTGACATCAACTGTAGTTACAACAGGTAAAGAAGAGATTAGGGCCTTGGTCAGACTGCCAGCCCAAATCCGCTTTTTTGGCATATCAAGATTGTATGAAGACTGATTTTTGCCAGGTTTTGATTTTAGAAAGTCTTACAAGTCTTACAAAGTGGATCCACATTGGATGCACCAAATCACATTTGGTGGATTGGAGGTGGTTTGATGTGCCATTCCAGTGCTTCTAGGTCCAGTCACTCGAATTGGATTTATAAACTACGTTAGCACTGCAAGACTTGGTGCTCAATTAGGATTTATTGCTCAGGTTGTTTGGCACTTTTTTCGATGTGTTCGATGTGGCCAAGATCGGATTGCAGTGTGAATTGGTCATGGTCCTGAACTGATCCTAATACACAAAAGATCAACAACAAAGATGTCACATGCGGCACACTGTTGGTCAGCGTTCATGGTTTCATCTAGAAGGTGATGGTGCTGTGGAAGCCAGCGAGTTGGTGAGCAGATGATAATGAGAAGGATGAGGAAAAACACAGCTGTAATTTTAATTGTGTGCTTTTCGTGGCTGCTCTTTCTGTACAGAGGTGTGTGTGGGCGCAGGGTCAGAGCCAGGAGTTATGGGATTGTGACGCGAATGGCTTCACAGAAACAGAGAAAGGATCATACATGAAAGAGGCTCAAATTAGAATTAAGAAGATCAGATTCCATGTGATTTGTGGGGTTCATACAGTTATGAAACAAAAAGTCATATATGAGCAAAAAACATCAAATCTAGGCACCTTTTTTCCTGCCATCTGATTGTAGCCAAAATCCATTACTCACTCGCATATCATGTTTCCCTGTTGTTACCACATCAACCTTTGCAGATCGGCTGGTGATGTCCGGACTCAGGAATCCGATCTGATCACTTACAAACAGTGCCAACATTCTGCCTTAAAGGTCAGATTTAAGAAACAAATCTGATTTGCCTGCAGTCTGAACAAAGCCTAATTATATCCCCTGGTGGCAGCAGTAGCAGCAGTATTTGAGCAACGGTCACACTACAGTAAGAACACTTCACAACTTAACAAAGCAATGCAAGCAGACAGAAAACAAAGGACTGGTGATCAAACTGCCAGGCAGATAAAAGATACTTTTAAATAATGATGCTTAGTCATAGCAGAGGAGTAATTATGTAAGGCAAGCATACCTTCTCCTTGTTGAGTGACTGTTGTGATTCCAGTTTATAAACCAGATAATCTAGAAAACAGAAACAGCACAGGTTAATCTTATTTATTTTTACAGGATGCAGGTAATTCTACCAAATGTGATGGTTTGGACTGCACATTAACTTGAGAAATGACTTGCTTTTGAGGAGAAATAAGTGCAGCTCTGTGATACGGACTCACATAAGAATGAGGCTCGCTCTGGTGGGTTATAAACTCCATAAAAACTAATTTCCATAAACACTTCAGGCCATTCACAAAGTTATGATTCATGGCCCTGGATCAGACATCTTCTTACACATCGCTACCTTGTTGCAAAATAAGATACCAAAGCATACAGTTACACTCATTATTATTCAAACCCAATGCAAATTAGGTGTATTGGCAAAATGTACAAACTTTCAGTTGTGTTCAATGAACAACTCAAACAACAATTTAAATAGATCAACATAAATAATATTACAGGTGGTTTCTCCAAATTCAACACAAAATGCCACTTTTAATGACTCCTGCAGTCTCAAAATGATTCAACCCCCTCAACAGAATCCCTCATAAGAGCACTCGTTTGGAAATCAGGTGTTGTCTCAAGCACATCTGATGCAACTAAGTGACTGAGATAGAACACATCAAATATCCGGACTGGTTAGGGCTTTGTTCACAGTGATGCAGGAAAAGGAAGCTATCAAGGCTGCCATCAGATTTCAGAGGAAGTAGGTGGCCAAACACTCTCAAGTGACTGCAAAAGACCTGCAGCAAGACTTGGTGGCAGCAGGCTCTGAGGTTTCAGTTTCTACAGTAAGAAGAATACTAAACACTAAAGGCCTCCATGCCCAAACTCAAAGACGTACACGACTACTGACCCAAAATCACAAGATAAGTCGGTTCCAATATGCTCACAGCCATATAAAAAAAGCCACAGAAGTTTTGGGATTCTGTTCTGCGGAGTGATGAAACAAAACGGGTCTATGGTTCAGCCGTATGTCAGGAGAAGGAAGACTGAGGCTGAAAAATACACTGCCTACAGTGAAGCATGGCGGTGGCTCGGTGACGCTCTGGGGCTGCTTTGCTTCTTCAGGCACTGGATACCTGCAGTGATTGGAGGTGAAGATGGATTCAATCAAGTATCAGGAAATCCTTAGAGAAAACATCAGGCTGTCTGTGGCCTGGTCGTCAATGGACCTTCCAATAGGACATTGATCCCAAGCATACCTCAAAGTCCACCAAGGCTTCAGAAAAAGTCCTGGAAGATACTTGAGTCACCTGACTTGATTCCCATAGAAAATCTCTGGTAGGATTGGAACAAGACGGTTGCAGCACGCAAACCCAAGAATGTTAGAGAGCTGGAGGCTCTTGCCCATGAGGAATGGGCTCAGATTCCACAGGAACGCTGTCAGAACCTGGTGTCTGTCTATGCATCACATTTGCAACAGGTTATGACAGCAAAAGGGGGCTCTACTAACTACTAAAGGTGCTTATCAAGAAGAGGTTGATAAAAAAGTGGCACATTGTGTTGAATTTGGAGAAACCACCTGTAATATTAGTTAAGTTGTTCGTAAATTTTGCCAATACACCAAATTTGTAATGGGGGTTGAATCATTTTGAGTGAAACTGTATCTGAAGCCACAGATGTTGAGCGTGACGTGCCATTTTTCTCACCTTCTTTGGCCTTTTTGTGCTCTAGCCTCTCCTTCTGAAGAGACTTCTCTAATCTGGAGCGATGCTCGTACACCACTGAACATGTAAAACAGAGATGGGGTGGGGTAAAACAGGAGAGAAAACACAGAGCCTCAGTGAGCGGTTTGAACTCAGTTGGAAGGTAATTCACATTCATTGTACAGAGGTAGACAGAAAGAGGATGTGCATTTCATGGCTGATATGGGAGCCAGATGTGATATTTATTCAACCAGACTGTGATATTGGTACATGACAGCTCCACCATCGGCACAGAGCTGTGGTATTTCGCGCAAGACTGGTGGTCTAAAGGTATTTACAAACTACAACTACTAGTATGGTTCAGACTGCTTCTGTTCCTGGTGGGTGGTGTGTGCTGCCAGCCTTATTAAAACCATAAGGAGTATCACAGTATTACAAGAGAGTTTTTGAAAGTAGACTGAACTTTTTATCTTAATGCTGACAAGAAGATTGTATAATAAAATAATTTGAGAGCAATTCTTTGTGAAGACTAGTCCCCAAAGCTCCTTGTATCCCTCTATATTTGAGTTGAGATCCCACTTTAGCTCTTACATTCACTTCTAATCTCTCCAGCTGTCCCCCTCTAAACACCCCACATTCTCACACAGATTCTTCTTTCATTCCCCTCATGTTTTACCTTCATTACATTCAAGATTAAATCCACTGAAACAGAAATAATCCCTGTGGGGAATTAGGGTCATTGTGGCAGCAGAGCACAAGGATGGAGATAATGCGGCATAATACAGTGTGATTCAACAGATAGCGACACGCACAAACGGTGCTCCAAATAACCAGGTTAGCATGCTGCAGGCCCCTTGGTGCCGATTCACCTGCTCTACCTATGCTTACTATTGTTCCTTCAAATGAAGACTCACTCCTAACACACACACTCCTGTGAGCCTAAACAAGCTGTATAAACAGGCTGTTTAGGTTCAGTATGTGTGTGTGTTTGTCTTACCCTATTCGGGCGGAGGGGAGGTTGGAGCAAATGACGACAACCAAAATAACCAAAAAGTTAGCGGAGATGAATCGTGAAGGAGTTATTTTGATGATATAACATTTAAACTAAAAACGTTTAAACGTGTCCTGCCCACACTTAAAGAACATGTTCAAAAAATTAATTGGATTTTAAAAAACAAACCAAAACCTATAGATTATTCTTTAAAGTTCAATGTTATAACTCAATTTAAATGCAAACTTTCATTCAAATGCCTTTTTTGTCATTCAAATGTAATTTTCCATCTGTCACATTGAGTTTCTGCTCCCCAGATTATGACTTGAGACCAGTTGTCTCTTCAAACACTGCTCTGTAGCACACGTCTGGCTTTACGGCGATAACAGAAGAAGTACACATTTTTAGAAATGTATAGAATCTAGTTATACCTTACACATTCAAAATTGGATGGTCATTTGCACATTTGAACGACATTTGTTAGACATTAACAGACAATATCCTCACACAGCACAAGTTATTCAGTGAAGGGAGGAAAAACAGGATTTTATGGCCACGTGGTTAATGAGTGAGAGGTCATTCAAGTATTCTGTTCTTTTTATTATTTAGTGTGAAGCATTCTGTAACTTTGCTTTGATAAGTGACAATAACGGTGACACCCATGAACACTTTGGTAATAAATACTCTCAACCCACAACCTGGGTTTATTTGTTCAAAAAACATCTTGTGTCAATACTTGGGTAAGAAAACAACTCTGACTCTAAAGTCACTATTTAAATACAATCTGTTCTGGCACTAATCCCTCGTCATGGTCTTGGGCCAGCCTCTGACTCACCTAACTTTAAAAATAAAAACTTAGACTGTGAACACTGAGTAAACTCTTCCTCCGGTTTCTTGCGTGTTCCCTCTGACTCTCCTGCCTTGAGTTGGGGGGGGGGGCGGGCGGTCGAACTGATGATGTGGCTGTTCCTGCTTCTGAGTGCCAACTCAACAGATTCCAGGATAAACCATTACACTGTCTTGTAATAATTTCATGAGGATAGCATAGCATAACTCAGGAGAGTGAAAGAGTGTCGCAGAGAGAGGCAAATGTAGGCAAGTAGAAAGTGGAACAGAGGAGGGCACAGATAGGGAGGGCAAAGAAAACAGAGAAACCAGGAAACTGAAGGTAAAGAGACACACACACACACACAGAGTAAGAGAGAGGGTGAGACAGACTTGGCCTTAAGTTAACTAATGGCAATGTACTAATGACAAGGACAAACATTAAATTCAAACTGATTAACTAAATAGCTTGGTGGTGTAAAGGAACTATTTTATAACGCAGAAAAATGCATTCCTCCGAATCGACATGGTCAGACCAACAACTGCACCATCTGACGTGTTTGGCCTTCTCAATCCGTCTCAAATAAGTCGTTTGCATTTAATCATTTTATTATTTTAAGCTCAGCTTGATTTTATGTTCTTAACAGAGACGTGGCTGCAGACGTCCCTGGTTCATATGATTTTATTAGTCAGCCCAGACGACTTAGTGGGAGTGGGGGAGGCTGAGGAGTTGTTTTTAATAAGCGTTTTAAATGCCAGCCCATAACTATGACGGACTGCCTAAGCTTTAATGTGCTTGCTTTTAGCATTAAGTGTGTTGTCTCAACCTTCTGTGTAGCTGTTCATCATCCTCCTAGACCCAACATGACCTTCTTCTCTGAGTTATCAGACTCACTCATCTATGATGCGGTCCTATCACAGGATTATTATAATTGGCGACTTCAAGACCACTGTCGATGATTGTTCCAACACATAACTGCAGCCATGCTCCTGACTTAGTGTTTCCACATGGTCTATCACCTTAATTTGTTTCAGATCGCTCTGATATTATTTTTGATACCATACTCAGGGCTGAAACTGCAAATCAGAAACAGTTGGTTTACTCTTGAATTGGACAACAGCTGTGAAATTGTCTTCTTTTTTTTCAGCCACTATCTCTGAAACCACATCTGCTGATATTGATTCACTAATGCATTTTATTTTCCCTTGCACCTCCACTCTAGACGGTAGCTTGACTGTGCTTGCATAGCGCCTTCGTAGTCTTTTTCATCCACTCAGCGCTTTTACAATTCACTCAGATTCACCCACTCACACACCGTTCATACTGTGATGGGAGGCTGCCAACCCTGCCATCAGGTGGAAACTACCATTCAGACACAATCACGCACTGGTAGTGTACTTCGGGAGCAATTTGGGGTTAAGTGTTTTGCCTACGGTCACTTTGACATGTGGACTGGAGGAGCAAGCTAACCGGACAGTGAGCGTCTTGCTGGTGTTTCCACTGTTCGCCTTTTCTGCTCAGCTTCCTTCTTCGGGACCAACTGCCTTAATTTCTCAAGCTGTTGCCAACAAAATAGCAACCTTTATTTCTAACTGCACACTTATTGCTAAACTTTTCTTCTGCTTCGCTCGCATTTACCGTTACTTTCTCTACCACTCACGCGCTCTTCCCTTGCCATGCACACCTTATGCACAATCCTTGTCCCATAGTGCAACACCTTACTTGAAATTCTCATTTTACAGTCACTATCACTGTTGTGTTTCTTCCTCTCTTCCATGACTCCTTCTTTTCCAGACTAACATGCGTGACATTGAAGTCACCATTTTGCAATGTGCACCTGAAGGCATCGATACATTGAACTAATAAGCTATGACGCATACGTCAACTCAACTGGAACCGGTTCTCGATTCCCATCCCTAAATAGGATTGTTTCAGTAGCACGTGACCTTTTCAAATGAGTTACTTTCCAAATTATTTCTTTTCCTAGTTAAACTGACTGCACAAGTATCTTCCAAACCTCTCTGACCTTTATCAGGTGGGACATGAGAATAGAGACATTTTCTCTGTACACTCTCAGCAGTGAGAAAAGTGAGGAGTGCCAAGGATGAGGCCGTGTTGCTCTTAGTTCAGCTCAGCCCAGCTCAGGGGACTCCACACACACACACACAAACACACACACCCTCTCTCTAGGGGACAACACAGACAAGCAGGGCAGGGCAACAGCTACAAAGACACTACAGTCTAAAAAAGGAATGTCCATTTGAATTATTTAAAGCCACTAATAGTGCCAAAAGGCAAAGTCATTTTTTGCACAGTGCATTTTATACAGACATACAATGTGCTTTGCATAAACAGCTATTCATAAAACATAACAGCACAAGGTGGTGAGAGGGGAATAAATTAAAAATTGGTCCAAACATTAAAATGCATATTATTTTTCTTCATTTCCTCTTTACATTCCAATATGAACCATCACAAGTTACAACCTCAGAAATTAACTCAACAACTCAAAGATCGGTACCACTCATAAATGACTGTTCCCACTGTAGAATTACTAATGTAGTACTGACTACTCTTCCTAAAAACAAGCAACAACAATCCCTAGAGCTTCCAAACAAATGCCGATTTATTTAACTCCAACCCTTATCTGGTTCAACCCTCAACTGGCATTGGGATTAACATTTATTGTTTGAGCGTTGCCCCATGGACCAATGAAACTTTTCCCTCACGGTGTGGTTAAAGTGCATCGGCAGAGTGAGAACAAGGGAGCCCTCTATGGTGGTGACCTTTACTGGCCTACTGGTTTAGATGTGGCCTGGATTGGTTAGAACTTGCCAGTGATGTGAAGCTAGGCTGTGAATACTATCAATCACACAGGGAAATGGCCTTTTGTTTGGTGAGTGTTCATGTGCTCACACTCCAACCCTTGTGTATACACACATACACACACACACACACACACACACACACGACCAGTTCAGTTTAGAAGTGAAGGAAATTAAATACAGACCCTAACTTATTCCAGTACTGCATGTGGGGTTGTACAATAGTTCACGTGTGCTGTATCTAAGCTAAAAATATAATATAACATACAGTTCATATATCAGTCAAAGTTCTTACATTTCTCAATGGAATTGCATCATTGCAGCAACATTTACAGCAGGAAGGACAAACTTGCGCAAAAGCTGCTGTGGAAACATATTGTGGCTTTCATATTTCCTGCCCTCGTGGAAATTCCTGTGACCTGCTTCCCATCTTCTACTGGTAAACAACACAAATGAGTACCTTTATACCCAGCAACATTAACTTTATTTGTTTCGCACCTTTCATACATGAAATAAAGCACAACGTGCTTCACAACAAGGACATGACATGCATCAAGTGCATAATGTGAAATGGACATAAAAGTGACATAAAGATAAATTAAAAACACTGAAACAGAATACAAAGAATACATAATGTAGAGCAAGTCAAAATAACTGGAATTTACCGAAGCAGCATGAAATAAAGTAAAATGCAACATTCAAAGAAGGGAGGTCGTGCATAGCGCAAACCCAAGTGCAAAACTTAAGTTCAAGCCTGTACAAGGCAGAGCTATTTGAAGGCTTTTTTTTACTTTGTATTAAAAATATTGAGTGAGGTGGCTTCCCTGATGTCTGCAGGAACCTCAAATAAACCAGCAGCAAATAACCGCAGTGTTGTAGCGAGAGAGTTAACAATGTTAGCGATGAAGCCAGGTCCCCGCCCGTGAGGGCTTAATGTACAAGGAGGGGGACCTGAAAGTCAATTCTAAATTACACAGCAATTCAGTGCAGCCAGCTGTCATGATCCTCAGACACGCAATCTCCAAGACTGACGTAAAACTTTTCCCCTTTGATGTAGGTTTTCCACCAGTTTAACACACAGTCAGAGAGACCAACCAGCCTTTCAAGACGACTGATCAGGATATCGCGGTCAATTGCATCAAACGCTGCACTCAGGTCTCAGAGGACAAGATTTGAAGCCTCATTTTCATCAGAGTTTAGTCTGAGGTCACCAATTATTTTCACTTTCAGTGTGGTATGCTCTAAAGCCTGACTGAAATTCCTCCAGAATATTATACACTTAAAGAAAGGAGTTGATTTGCACTGAAACTATGTTGTCAAGTATGTTCTGAAGGCATCTGGGAGGATACTTGTTTGAAGAGATGCATAGATAAACTTCAGGACATGACTAGAAACTCCCTAATGCAGCAGGTCCCTGGTCGATACTGGAGATTAATATTCTAGTTTCCAGCGTTTGCTGTAATAATCTTGGAAAAGTAATCCTTTCTTGCCAGACAAACTGCTTTGTTACAGGCGGTCATGGCCACTTTTAAATTAGTGGACTGTGAGCCTAGTTTTACTCCATTTTCTTTCAGCTGCCTGACACGTTCTCATCTCATTAGCAGCGTTTATGTTTAACCATGTGGAGATTCTGTTGGTCGACCTCTTTCTAACCTTTAGTGGAGCAGCAGTGTGGGTGATATGAGGAGGGAGAAGGAAGAGGGCTGCGGTAGGCTGTGTGGCTATGTGCACCGCTCTGTGTGCGCTGTGAGATGGTGAATCCTGGCGGTGAAGGATCTTGACGGGGAGGGGAGAGATGGGGGGGGGTGGGCAGGCTGTCTCTGTGTGCGCTTCCACATGTTCCTGTTTGGACAAGATGGATATGGCATCCCAGGGGCATGACGTAGCTTGGCACCAAGTGCTCTGGATCCAGGGATGTTTGGATGAAACCCACCAGGTTTAACGTGGTCTTTACAGTTCCAAAAAATACTGAAATTATCCCATTAGTGAAGCCCGCTGATGTCAGCCATGTTTTCAAGCCAAAGAGTCTGCTGAAAGATTCAACGCCTCTCTCCCAGAGTTGGGAGTGATTCAGAAATGTATACATCCTGCACATGACACCAAGTTTTCCCAGTAGCAGGAAAAAAAATCCAGTTATCCTTTGCGGAATATCAGAAGACCCAGCATGGATAATAATTTGCATATTACTGGGACGTGTATTGAATATGGTTGGTAACAGCTGTTAACTCCCTGACAGATGTGTCATCTATTCTTTCAGATTTTCAGTCTTTGTCTCCAATCAAAAGAGTACTTGGCCTTCATGCTGATGGTGTGATCCGCCTCCTTGGGTTCAACGTAGCTGGCAATGGATCTTCTGCCCTTTGACCAAGCATTGGTAATCCAGTAGTGTTAAGACCTTCCAGGGGAGTGTGTCAGCCGAGTCGGTGTGAAGTTGTCCCATCGGTCCGTTAGTATTTGGTGACTCTGTACCTTGTATATTAGTTTGTACGGAGCCAATTAATTGCTCACCCTCACATATTTGATGCAGGATTTCAATATATAAGCTGGGTTATCCTGTCAATCAGTCGATCACCGTCTGCACAGCTTACTGATTTTGCTAGGTTTGAAGAGTTCACGTCGGGGAAACTTTGTGCCCTAACCTAAGTCTAGTCTAAGCTGGCAGCTGAGGCTTTTTTTTTTTACTGAGTGTTTTGTAATAAGGTTGAAGGGCTGGGAGATTTGGAGATTTGAGATCTCGTACCCAACAATCTTACAAAATTCTAAAATCAAAGGTGAGTTTGTTTTTAGTGGTATTTAAATATTCACATGAGCTGCTGGTTTATATTCTGGGTGTAGACAGCATTCTGCTGCAGGCTTCGATTTTTTTTTTCCAAATCAAGTCATCCCATCTCACAAAATCTTTCATTATTGTTGAGAAATGCCTGTTAAATCCAAAAAGAAAGTGCATCTGTGACTCAAACAACAAAATTTCCTTTCGTCTAATGGATAAAAACAAGCGGTTCCATCTGTTGAGAGAAGAGTGTTCACTACAATAAACAGCCAGCCACAGCACTGATGGTGGTGATGTGAAAAATATTACAGCACCCATTTAGAGATGGCCGCAATTATTCCATTTGATTAATGTTTTGCAAATAGCACACAAACAATGATGTAAATGTGACCGTGTGAGGGAGTGAATGGGCGGTAAATCACTGGGATGCATTTGTCAGAGTGCCTGCTTGGCCAAAAAGTGCCAGTTGATCCTTTTAAATGACTGACAACTGCCAGCCTGTGGTTATAGTGGGCAACAGTGAATCAATACGGTTGGCTCAGGCCCCCCGAGCTATGTCCCACCTCTAAATATAGGGCACAAAAACCAGCAATCAACAGTCAGACACAGATATCATGTGGCCTGGGCCTGGGCCTTGTGATTGGCTGAACGATCCATCGCTTCACAGTGAAAGCAAGGGTGTGGTGCACCAGTTGAGTGATGCAAATGGGGTTAAGGAACAGCTGCTTCATTCAAAGTGTCACGTTATACTGTCATGCGCTCTGTTTCTTGGATGCTTTTTTGAAAAATGACATCTGAGCCATTTGTATAGCGTCAACCTGAAACTGACCAAAAAAAAGCTGCTTGGCTCGAGGAACGCAGACCTTCAGCTGAGGTGGGATTTAAACACTGCCTTGTCTCGTTAAATGTGGAACACGTGTAGCCTACACCCTCACCTGACGACCTTTGTCTTAGAAATGAACACAATAAAATGTGCGAAGGGGAATTGGTAAAAAAATAACACATTTCTCATATAACATTACCCAACTGGGAGCCTACCTTCTACCACAAAAAGTCAAGTTAAATTTGCTGCTGAAAAGTGCTTCACATGACAACGAAACAAACACAGGCCCGTGGGTGTGTGGGCAGGAGCTTAAGGGCAGCTCCGTGGTAGGTCTGCTGGACTGAGCTGTGGACGACGGGGAGAGGTAACCGATAGTTAGGTGCATCAAAGGCTGCGTTAAATGAACAAGTCCACAATCCGGGCTAAACACACTGTTTGACTCCCTGATGTGGTGGGCACCAGCCTCGTGAGTAGATGAAGCCGTGTAGGAGCGAGCTCTCCGCCCAACTGTTCATTTTAAACTCATGGCATGATGGCATGTCACAAAACCTCACATCCTGTCAGCTCAGCACAGTGTGTTTGAGTGTGTTTATGTGTGGAGGGAGTAAATCGGTAAGGTTACTGTAGGGCAAGACTGTTGAACCTCTGGGAGAGGTGGGACATGCAAAAAGTTTTTAAATGGAAACATTGGTTCCGGTGATACATGGAGACATGCTAAAGGTCCTCCGCTGTGAGAATGTGTTGCTATTTTCCAAACGTGGCGATAAAGACAATAGATTAGCCGAATAATTGATGAGTAGATAGTTGTCGGATTATTTCATTGTCATTTTTTCAAGCAAAAGCACTTCATATTCTAAAGCTGCAGGTTCTCAGTTTTTCTTATGTTCTTATGCTGGAGTATTTAGCTATATTTGGGGCTTAACACTTTCAGCGACTTGAAGACGTCAGCTTGGATTTTGGGAAATTCGAAGCAAGCATTTCTCCAAATTTTCTGACAATTTACAGACCAAACAATTAATGGAGAATGTAATCAGAATATAATGATGATTTTTGATGATGAACAAATGGTCCATGCTGCAGTAATGGGTTTTGAGACAGAAGCAGATGTTCTGGTTCACCTCGTGACCTAAAGGTGCTACTTATCTGTATACTGCTAAGGTGAGCCTGGGGACACAGTGACTCCGACCAGGTGTGTGTTTATGTCTGTGTACATCATCGGCTCTAGTCAGCAGTAAACCTCACTTGTGGGTAGCATGGGGGCTGGAGGAGGTAGACCTGTCCGGCCCAAACTAACCCTCTGTGCTGAATCCACTCAGACCTTAACCTAGTTTATCATGAGACCAAAGGACCTTAGACCAAAGTGCTTTGGCATTACAGTGGGGCTCTAGTTCAGTTTCACTGGACTTGTCCATTTGGACTCATTTTTGCATTTGACACACATCCAATGCACAGATAACAGGTGTGTGTTTTAGTTGAGATAACAGCACAAAATTTTGACTACAGAGTTTTAAACTGGATGCCGAATGATTCACACTGAGTCCTCAACTTTGCGTTAAGAAATGCAAGCTGCTGGCAGCAAGCGAGGCGTAAAAAAAACTAAAAATGTGCAATTTTGCTAGCGGAGTTTGGTGTGACACGTCCACGCCTGTCACTGGTGTTGAGACAGAACAACGCCGTGTTTACCTTGGAGCTGTGCCGAGAGGGACTCCTGATGTTGCTGGTACTTCACCGCCATCGCCTCGGTCCTCTTGAGCTGCTTGTGCATCTCGTAGGATATCATCCCCCCGTACATCATCCCGCAGACCACGGTGAGCAGCAGGAGACACTGGAAGATCCTCCGCTGCCTCCGGGAGCACACCCCGTTTCCCATGTTGGACCCGCACCCCTCCCCGCTGTCTGCGCCACAAAACCCCGTCTCTGCTGCTGGAAACTTCCCACCCAACTTTCTACCTCCCGGTGCAGACTGAAGAGAGCCCCCCCGCCCTCACTCCCCGAGCATTTCCGAACACAAAACTCGAGTTAAGTGCCGATATCTGCCCTTGTATACATTATTTTAGCGCTGCCACATCCACTCACGACTCTCTCCCCCCCCCCGTGACTTCAAAGTAGCCGCTCAGATTTTCGCTTCACTTCACGTCAAACTGCAGCTCCGCACCGTCCAAACTGCAGCACGAACCGAGGCTCCCGCTCCAGCCTCCGTCTCCCCCTTTGCAGAGTTTAACTTTTCCAGCGCAGTTCAGAGAAGCTGACGGGGGGAGGGAAAGTAAGACCTCAAGTCCCGGACGAGGCCTCCATGGCACCTTTAACTTTAGTTACGTGTCAGCCCCGCAGCTGCCTGCCATCCAACTGCTGCTCTGGAGGAAGTCCCTCCTCCCAGAACTCAGAAATTTCCCTATCCCCGCCCCCACAGCGGCACCTTTTTAATCGATTGGCCGCCGGAGAGATCGATCAAAAGGCGGCTCGCAATGAGAGGGTGGAGGCTTGTAGTTTCCCCATTACAAAGACCTGCTGTGGTCCTGACATCTTGGGATACTGTGAAGGTAGTTTGTAATCAGAGCCACACATTCAACATTAAGAAAAAAAGTTTTCTTAAATACAGAATGACATCCTGCAGTAGCTTTGAGTCACACAAAAGCCACGTCAGGCCTCCAGACTCCCCTTGGAAATGTAAAACTCATGTGAATTGTTGGTATAATCATTGCTGTGTAAATTCTATTGACTTTTAATACTCATTAGGGAACGTATTGGACAACAACAGTACAATCTAGCATATGGGATTTATCTACAACAGTCCTAAGTTTTAACCTACTAACATGTTGTGGGAAGTGTAAAGATATTCCTATTATAGTTATTAAAGTTACTTCTATGTTTGTCTGAGCAGAGAGATAGTTAGTTTGCACGTTTAGAGGAGGATTCAATATTTTTAAGCTGTGTGAAAGTTGCATCTGTTTCCATGGCAGAACAGAGCCGACATTCATCATGTGACACTTGATTCATATCCAAAGAAAATTATTTATTTTGCCCTTCAGTGTCTGGCTTGTAGAAATTTGTCACTCTTTTTTCCCCGCTTCAAAACAACATCTTCCCTGAGGACATATTGTATAGTGCAGTTTATTCAAGTTTTGCACAATATGCATATACAGTTATTATCATACATACAGTGGTTTTAGATCAAAATTGGAATACACAAAGTCCAGTAAACATAACCTAGCACAGAGTTTAGAATTATAATAGAATTGGCCACAGATAAATACATCTGAAAACAGTGAACATTACCCTTAAAGAAAATAAATACATCTTAGCAATGCAGTGCCACCATTAAAGTCAAAACAACAGTTATATAAATACTACATGTTCTAAATATGCCATTTTTTGTGCTAGATTAAAAAAAGACTATAAGGGCATTGGGAAATGATCAAAGTATGAATCGTGCAATATAAAAATAATTTACAAAAACTAAATTCATTGAAGAAAGAAAAAATCTTACTTTTACTGCATATATTTGCACATAAACTTCCCTTTTAGTAAACAAACTCCTCGTGTCATTCCCACATTACTGGATCCCCTGACTGGCTAAGAATAGAAAAGAGTCACTCATACTGTTCGTGTTTTTTATGATTATACTGGCCAGCATATACTTAATACCTGTGATTTTCTGGACATAGTAGATGCTACCAAATATATTGTACAATCTGATTAAAAGTTTCAAATGCAGCGTGTGCTGGGCTCATTCTCCCTTAACGTAGAAACAGACACATGAAGCACTGCGCTCTGACAATGGGAGAAATGAATCACGTGCACACTAAAATGAGGTAGAGAAATCTGTGGAGTGCAGTACTTTAGTTATGCAGAGGAGCAGGTAAAACAGCCCCACATACATAACTGTGTGACAACGTTACTGTGCGGTTAGTTTTACTAATGATCTAAATGAATGACTTGAACTGCTCATCTCTCTCTTCAATAAGACTATAATTTCTTCTGTTTTGTTTTTGCTCTCCTTTGTTGTCGTCTGCTTGTTTTGTGTCACTCTGGACAACAGTGATGAAGGTGATAAGGTGTTTTTAAAAATACATTTGATCTAAGAAGAGCATCTTCTCTGCTTTAAACCGGATGACAGAAACACATCCTGCAAACTAATTTTAAACCCCATTATTTCTTCGAGTTGTCAATAACATCCCATGAATGCTCCTACTCTCAGATCCATCCTAGAATACTTATCGAGCAGTCAAGTCTTCTCTATAGAACGTCTTTGGACGGCATGAGGAGGATGTTACAAGAAAGGGACGCCATTACAGTTGATGCTACAGAGGCAGATCAAATTTTAGGGATGGTGAGGGTACAAAAGAGAGAAGAACAAGTAGTGGCTTACATAAATCACAGTCAATAGTTTGTAAACTTAATGTAAAAATAATTTTGTTCTGAAATGAATATACAGTGCATTTATATTAAGACTGTGTTTAGTTTAGAAAGGCACAAACGATGTGTTTATTCAGGAGAGCAGAGAGCCAGAAAAAAGAAACCTGACAATCACACCATCTGTTAACTTCACATATGAACATCAGTGTTGGCTCTTCTATTACTGTGCTTACACAAACTCTCAAACTCTGTATTTTATGGCACGCAATAACCGACTCAGGTTAGAGAAAAACTTTTAGCCCATTCCATGGATCGTAGTGTAATATTGCAATCGTCAGCAGCTGTATTAACCCTGTCGACATGTGTAAATGTAAGTCACTTCTTTCTTCCATAACATCTGGTGTTAAGCTTCCTCTTCTCAGTGTTCATGGCTCCCACTGGTAAATAAAGAATACAGTTACCATGTCCAAAACAAAATCAAGAAATCCCAGTGGAAAGCAGATGATGGCACTCCTACCCAATATAAATATCTCTAAAGTGGTGCTGTTGAAAAAATGTATTGACCAGATCTTTTTGCTTGTCCCGCTTTTACCATAGAGGTCCTTGTCCTTTTACGAGCAGATAATCAGATGTGCACTGGAATTGCATGCTGGTACCACAACATGGCTGCTATACAAAGCCTTTGCAAAGTCTCTGTTCTCTGAAGTTAGTATGTGTGAATCAATGTGAATCATTGAGAACCTACAGAAGGATCAAAAACAATCCGCAGACTGACCAGTCCATTGCCGACTAAGTGGTCCATGCTGTCGTCCACACTGCGTCCTATAACACTGACAGTTCCTCTTCCTCACACAGCAGAGGCTCCCCCTCTGGGAGGCTGAGGAGTGTGCTGCTTTTAGCAGAGTTGTTTTTCCTGTACATGACGAACTGAGCAGTCACCTGACTATGTTAAGGCTCACACAGAAACATACAGTGTTTTACAGTGTTATACTCTCTTCGGGTAACTACTCATTTCTTTTCAGAAACACTGACTTTTAAGTATGACTCATGCTCTTTGTATCAGTAATCATGCTAAACCATCTCAGGCAGACTACAGATCTCTTCTTCTGTTAAAGCGATAGTTTGACATTTTGTATAAATAAGCACTGGGCTGCAGCCAGCTGCTGGTTAGTGCTGTGCTACTCTATTTGCTGGCTTGACACAGTCGCTTCCTAGAGTCTTCACTGGTCGAGTGAAGACAAGACACCAGGAAGTACCTTCAGACAGAGCCAAGGCTAGCTGTTTCTCTCGGTTTCCAGTCTTTATGCTGAGCTAAACTAAAATAAGCTAAGAGGATAAGCTGGCTGGAGCTGTACACACATATGTGCATGAGAATCAAATCAATCTTCTCATCGAAGTCTCGGCAAGAAATCAAATAAACAAACTTCTAAAATTGTCAAACCACTACTTTAAAGTGTACATTGGTGGCATAAAAGGTCAAATTTGTGGCCATATAATTTTAGGGACGCACACATCGGACTATAATGGTAAATGTAAACACTACATAGTGTACTTCTGCCTGCCACTTCATTATGATACATAGAATAAGTTAACATCTATAGCAAGTCCAGACACGATTAACTAACTCAAAGAGCACACTGACTATTATTTCAACATGTAGTGTGCATAAGTAATATGTGCTGTATGTTTTGATATGGATCCAAGTAAAAGTTTAGGATGTGAGCAAGCGTTCAGCACTCTTTCACACGCAGGTATTATCAGAAGGTACGACAGACTTTCTGGAGTCAGCTTGTGGCTTCTGATTTAAAGGATACAAAGAAATCAAGTATGAGAACCCCCAGGCTGCCAATTAGCCAGGCCAGATGTTTGATGATGAAGGTCTGTTTGGAGCCCCTCAGAGCAGGCAGGACCACGATGACACTCAACCCATATGTCCCATTGCCCATCATGGCCAGGGCAAACAGCAGGTAAGAGGTGCCCTCCGTGGACTGTCGCTGAAACTGGAACGGATAGAGTTTAGACTTAATAGAGCAAACAGCAGGACAGGACCTGCACTGGACCTGTGGGTATTGTTCAGTGCGCTATGACTAGATCTTCATCTCTACATACATATGTGAAAACCACTGTCAGCGAAAAGGCAAAAGGCTGGGTACGATATGATGAATACACTGTTGTCACACAACAGTTAACTTTGCTGTGTGTGTACTTGTCCTCCAAACAAATACAGACAACCATAACAGCAGTAACCCACAGGAGAGCCACTAAGCACAAACAGAAGGAAGGACGTGCCACTGTGGCAGAAAAACATAAGCTAACTGAGTTCATCCACTCTTTCCATTATAAGTGACCAGGAATGAGAGCATCCATCCAATGCTGTGAAACAAAGTAAGAATTTCAACAGTGGCTGAATAGTGGAGTTCTATACTCTGTTATGGCTACTTGCCTGCCAACAAAATATGTACACCCTATAGGGCTGCACCTAAACAATACTTGGCCATAGTACTACTGAGGGCGAATATAAATGATAGTATAGTTGTTTTTCTATCCTTTCACCAAACTGGATGAGTAACTTCCCTTTAGTAATGATACGGTGAATACATTTCAGCTTTCTGCTGAAAAAACAAGCATGTTTGAACATGCAGGAATTTCCATGGGGCAAATCCAACTTAAATGATTTACAATAGTCAGGGAGTATATGTTTGTTTGTCCACAGACGTTTCTCTGGCACTGTCAGACTACTGAGACCATCCCCTCTGGTGATTAATAGCTGCAGTCAAGCAAGGGAGTTTCTTCAGCACAACAGCACCATTGTCTTCAACGTCTGGTTCTCATTTTGACACACACACTGCATACACAAACACACAGCTCCCTCTTCGGGCACACAAACGCAGTCCCTGTTTATGACTAGCTGACATATAATCAGTACAGTTTTGTGTGGACCCCCTGGAGTCAGACCCTGAGAGCGCTGCCCAGGATCTCCTGTCAGGATGGCACTGCTCACATGCAAACCACGATGCAGTGAAGCAACGAAACAAACTCAGCATTTCAACTGAATCACGCCAACAAATTGTCACTTACATTTTTATAGAGCTGGGGGAAACGGGAGCTGAGGTAGAAGACAGAAGCCAGGTATCCGCATATGTAGCCAGTGATTTCCACTGACCGAGAGGTAGTTGGACTCTTGCAAAGATGAGGAGACAAAGAGATGTGGCACGGTCAAAACATCGCTCTACACAAGAAACCGCACAATCGCAACAGTCAAAAGTGAATTAATGTGTATCCAATAAACCAGAAAATATTAAGACAAAAAAAACAACTCAAATGTGATTTCTAAACATTTATATCTAACGCCTGAACACATCCACACATGCATGCAAATATATACAGTACACTGCACACCATCTTCCTACCTGGGTGTCTAAAGTCGTACTATTGTCTATGATGAGTTTGGGTAAAGCCAGGAGAACTAACGTAGCAGCGCCACACCATATGAAGCACAGCCACTTCAACGCCGGGCTTTCTAGAGCGCTCACACAAAACAAAGAACTCACAGTGAGGACACATTCAAGCTAAAAATCTGCAAAACTGTTTATATTAGATGACATTCAGAGGACAGTCCTATACATCGTGCATATAACTTCTGTTTTATACTAAAAAGAGCAACAGACAAGATGTTATTTTTGCTGTATTAGTGATATTACAAGTAGTCAGGAACAAAGGCCACGTTAAACAAAACTACCAGAGCTGAGTGCAGGCTTGGACAGGTCATAGTGTGATTATAGGCAGTCATGCATGTTTGTCATTGGCTGTAGCCACTGTAAGCATAGAACAGCTGGAACTGTCCTGTCATCTCTGAAATCAGCTGATGGCTGGTCTTTTGACCTCATAACAACACTGAATTTTCGATTCATGTTGGATTTATCCAACCAATGGAACAAATATTTAAATCATAATGTTAAATCGGCTACATCAGCTTTTTGAACCCACACGTTAATATTAATTAACATAATCTCATTATCTCTGGGACATACTGTAGCTCTGTCCAGTGGGACTGCTTACTCACTCCATTCAATCAGTGTCATATATTTGACTCAGGCAGCACAGGCATCACTCGCCAGCTCCATTTTAACACAGATGCAATGTCAGGGCTTACTTCTGCTGGAGCTGTTCTTGATCTTGTAATAGAGAAACTGGGAGATGAGGATCAGGTCTGTGAAGATGTAGAACACCACTGTGACAACCTGAGAGAGGGACATGGCAAAAAATAAAGTCAGAATCTATTTTATTTTCTTAAACTGATTTTGCAACTTATATTATTAACATTTGTTGGCTGTGAGTCGTTGAGTTCATGCCGTTTAGTGGTTCCCTCTACAGAGACAGGGTTAAGATGGGTAGGAATAAGGGGGGACAATGAGAACAAGGTTTAAGTGATTATGACTAATGACACTGTGGAGGTGGGGGTTATTTTCAGTCCAACCAATTCAGGTCAAGAGTCTTAAAAATTCGCAGGAGTCTTGTCTTGTGAAATGTTCTTCTGTCTAAAGATGGTGACAAAATAGTATGAATTATAGCAATATTGGCAGTTTCAAACACAATATTAGCAGTACAAACACAGACATGGTCAAAAAAAGGGGAAATTAAATATGACTACAACAGGGATCTGCACGGGACTAACAACACTAGGATGGACTTCACAGCACGGAAATAAACACTGCAAGGTCTCAGCAGCGACAAATGAGGCAGTTATATGTCTGAGTGTTTGTTTTCACCTGAATGGGAAGCTGACTGGTGAGGTAACAGCCTGCAAAGCTGGTCAGGTCTCCACTGAAGAGGAAGAAAAGAAAGCCAAAAGACATGGCCTCCTCCACTTTACCGTTCCGATACGCCTCATAGACCTGCCTAGACAGACAGACAGACAGACAGACAGACAGACAGACAGACAGATAGACGGATAGACAGACAGATAGATAGATAGATAGACAGATAGATAGATAGATAGATAGATAAAACACTTGAATACGATTGAATGAAGTTCATAACCTGTAAATCACAAACACTTTTAGCCACATGACCACTAGGACTAAGAATGTCAGACATCACAATCCTTAAGCCTACTTACGGAAAAGTGGAGAGCAGAAAACAGAACATGGATATGAGTCCTATCACCACGCTGCAGTACTCCCACACATTATCCACACACTCCTCCAGCAGGTAGAGGATCCACGGGGTCCCGTTGACACACACTGGCCGGCCCAGCGCTGGAGCTGTCCAGTTTGCTCCGGCCACACTCTTCCCGGGGAACCGAGCGGCGGCCATGGAGAGAGACGCTGGCTCCGTCCCGCTGGCTCTGTCCTCCTAACGCTGCCTCCAGATGTTAAGCAGACGTGATTTTAGTCCGACATCCGGAAGCAAACCTGATGGCAGCAGGTCTGACGCGCCAACCTACCTCATGAGAGAGATGTGTGAAGACCTGCTCTGACATTTGACGAGTCTGCAAGAGAATAAGTCTGTCAATTAAAAGTCAGTACTGTGTCAGTACTGTGTTACAGCTGCTTCAGAGTTAACCTCAATTAATAATTATGCATATATTTAGGTAAGTCCTTATAGAACAGTAATGTTTTCTTTAGTAGGACACGTTATCAACTCTAAAATTAGCTTTTTTGCATTAGCTTTATTCAATGCCACTGTTTAGGCTAATTTGCATGGACTTGAGGAAGAGATGCTAACAAACAAAGATGGCTACCATTATCTTCCACTAACCGCTCACCTGACAAAATGGACTCTGCACAGGCTGCAGGGTGTTTGTAGGCAAACCTTTCCCGCATCCTCACACGTCCCTGTAAGCGATATTTACGCCCTTTGAAGAGCACGAACTTACATATTAGCTCGACATGCTATCATCCATCGCTGCTGATACCCAAGCACCTCGTCTTCCTGAATGACATCACAACATCCTGTGATGTTTTTCAAAATAAAATCCGTACAAATATTTCTATAATTGGAATGTACTGATTAGCAAAAGGACAATAAGGACCATATCTCCTGAGCAATTTGTAATAAATAATGTTTTGTATTATATAGTCTCTGTATGGTATTAAGGTATTGCAATGGCCTGTGGGGGTGGTAAAGATAATACAGAGCATTTCATTTTTCACCTGGATATATCTGGAGCTATTCTGTAATATACATTATGGTGGCAATTTTCCTAATTTACTTAGTGCTAGTATTTTAGTCTAAGAATACGAAAATTCAACATAGTTTTTTCTTTAATTATTTCCAAATGTGTACTAGCTTCACACCAGTAGTTCCTCAAAGGTGACAATTCATGCGCTTTTATTTTGAAAGCAGGAGGGCCTCTCCGTCTGTCACTTTGCCGGAAACAGCACACATATTGTCGAGCTTCACTTCCGACGGATGATGTTTGGGGAAATACCACCACCTACTGCTCACATGCGCCGATCATCAGTGATATAATGGAACAATATAAAATAAATAAATTCTATTATGCACAATCCCATTACTGCCACGTCTCTTCTACTGCCCCAAAAGAACAATAGACTTTTTCCCACTTTCAGTAATAAATAATTGTTTATTTAAACAGTACTATTACTGCTACAACTATCATTACCACTACTAATAATGAAGTGAACTACTGGCAGGACTATGAAAGTATCCATCCACCCTTCTCTCTGCTGCCTTTAAGAGCTCAGTGTAAACTGTCAAATCATAATTTCAAGAATCAGTTAGCGAAGATTAGAGCAAAATTAACGCTGTAATAAAAGTTTAAATATATTTTAGTTAACGTAGCATTGCTGCCACAGGAGAGCATTTAGCCTCCAAGAGCTACTGTGTTAGCTATATGTTATTACTGTATATTACCCGAGAATACCTGAAGGCAGCACCCCCCCCCCCCCCCCCCCCCCCCCCCCCCCCCCCCTCCTCCTCCATCCACCTGTTGCGCATCGCGCCCCCGTCTGCCGCACGATGGCGCGCTTCCCATTGGCGTCCGACGGCGGAGATGGATATAAGGCTTTGCTCTGTGGGGGAACTTCAAGCTGTGCGGGGTAATTTGCGTTGCTGTGCGCCGCTTGTGGACCGTTTGGTTTGGAGGCGCTGAACGAAGCTCCGCATCCACAGTCCGCGCGTCCTCGCGCTGCACGGAGCAGGTAAGCTGTCCGACGCTGTAGCCGCGAGGAACTGAATCAGCTTCGGGTTTTTCTTGTTGCATGGCAGCCTGTCATCAGACACAGGGACGCGCTTGCCGGGCTGGACGTGTGAATGCCACCCGCATTCCTTGATGTCGGGAAAGTTGACCGAAGGAGGTGAAATCGGCGGTCGGAGCGCCGATGTGCCTCTCCAATCTCTCCAGCGCGCACCAGATACCTCTTTACTCAGGAAATGTAAACAGGATCACACAGTGGAGCGCGCAGGTGGATTGGAGAGGTGTTTTAATGGGCTTTTACTAGAAGCATTCAGTGTAATATAGGCTTAAATACTTGTTAATTATAGTATAAGCTGCTCGCAGTACAGAGCTCTTATAGACATAAAATTAAAAATGCGGGACAGAAAGACATGAGACATTATGGTGAATATATTTTAGGTTTGGCTGGAAACATTGTGGTATTCAAGGCCACTTATTTTTACACCTGATCCCCCCCCCCCCCCCCCCCTCGGTGTTTCGGTGTAAATACAGAGGAATGTGTTCCGAGAGCTTGAAAGTCAAGTTCAGTCGCATTACTCACATTTAGTCTGTGCATCATTTCTTTCTCTCAATGCTCTGTCCAAGTTGAAATCTACTGTTGCTCCACCTGCGTGTGTGTATGCATGGCATGCGTGTGTGTGTGAATAGAGAGAGTGGGGAGGGGGTGGGAACAGGGGAGAGAGGGGGGGGGGGGACTCCTCAAGGTCACAGACATCTGAGTCAGACAGATGTTGATGTCCCAGGAAGAGAGGACAGAAAGGACATAATCTTTTCCCCCATTTACCACGGCTATGGTGTGAAAGGGCTCTATTGTTAATACATTTATAAAACTCACATCAACTTCATTCAAACAGCAGCATGCAAAGTCATTCATTCATTCATGTTTTCATTCATTATCCATTCCTGCCAAATGTGTCAGGCTCAAAAAGGTGGAAGCTGCCTGTTCCAAATGGAAACACTCTCTAACCCACATTGGTTCGCTGTTTCTCTCCAGACTGCAAAGTCCTAACTCGAATATTATTGTATTTCATAATGTCTTTCAGAGCATATGTGCACGTGCTGCACACTGGTGTCTAATTTGATTTATGGCTTGATGTGGTTTCACAAAAGCCACACACGTGATCTTTGTACGAGGACACAGTTGCTTGTGCTGATTGCATTTAGGTGATTTTTCATCTAGCAAGGAAATTAAAATGGGTATATTTTTGGGAACAACCTGATGTAGTAGGGCAGTGTTTTGTTTTTTTTTCCTTGATATGCACCCACCTAGCAAGAGGAAGCTGTAATTCATCATAGGATGAATCACCTATTCAACCCACTTACTCACTCAGGAAGCAGGAAATCTAGATAATGTGGAGGATGCAAGTTATCAGAAGATTTCTAAACTTAGAAACATATTAAACATGCATCGAGGATATTTGAAAGCAGCTCACTATTAACATTGAGGGCCTAACGTTTTCTGCATGAAATGTATTCCTTTAGGCATGTACTCCTGGGTCGGACTCGTATACGCCGAAACCGGAACACGCTTCCACTCAGCTCTCAGGCGAGACTCTGAGTTTTGGGCTGCGGAAGGCAGCAGGGAGTAATGAATAATGAATGGTTGAGAAAATGCGCGTGAATGTTATTTGGCTGAGTGTGGCTGTAATGCACTATTCCAGCCAGCACTTCTCCTCTCTGCTGTGGGAATCCTCTCAGAGTCTCACAGGGCAGCAGAGCCAGACCTGAGAGCAAAGAGGAGCCCTCCTTCCACACTTAAGGATGATCCACTGGCATTTGACACAGTTATGCCTACAAGAGGCGCGCACACACACACACATATGAACACATGGTGAAGTAAGTTGAACTCAGCCTTTAGAGGCCTCCTATTAGAGAGGGATCTTTATTTTTTCCTGTCTGAGTCTCAAATTAGTTTCACCTTAGAATCGAGCACTGTGGGTCCCAAAATGTATTTCTGTGTGACCAATCTGGGTTAAAGCTGAGAGTTTATAAAAAAAAAAAAATGGATAAACCAAAAGGGATTGAAGCATTGCAGACGCCTACAGGTAACTTTTATCCACTATAAATTATGCCTGATTCTCATACTGCAGTATCTCAGTAATCGCACTACTTAATAATAGAGGTAAAATGGTTCATCAGTTCACCCATCGACAGGATAAAAGGCCGCACATGCACGGAAGATACCGGTCCGCGTGCGTCTGAACCATTTTCATCTTAACTCTGCTATTCATAACGTATCTGCTGCCTCTGCATCAGCCAGTATGACATCCCTAAGTGTTCCTGTGGTCTGGCTCCGGTTTCTCCCATCAGGTCCACACTAACTGCTCTCCAGAGAGAAAGCGAGACATTCACTTCCTCCTCATGCTCAGTGTCTGTCTTCTCCCTTGGCCTCTCCATATTTCCCCTCTTTATCTCTCACCGCCTTCGGTGTGTTTTACAGTAGCTGTTTTCCCCAGCCCTTGTCGTACTGTAATTCCCAATCGTTGCTCCACAGCTGCATAACTGCAGGGCATAAATAATGTAGAACTTTTCTCCAACACACACACACACACATATATAATACAATACACTCCTACAGTATGTTCCCGAGCTAAACCTCGGGGGTCTGTCTTTCAAGAAGTCTTAACTGAGTTCTCTGTGGCAGCGTGGACCTATTTCCAAAGAGGTCTTCAGGGAGCCTCTTCTTTGTGACTTATTCGTCTTACTTATTCATGAAATTCATGGCATCAGTTACATAACTGATTGGCCCAGTTATAGGGAATGACTACCAACGTAACCAGCCTTTAATCGCACCATTAATATGGACAATGGGTCTCAGCTCAGGATATGACAGGAAGCTATTCGAGGACCAATATGTGGAGCCACACTTGATGCCTTTTGGCCTGAAAGATGAAGACTTTTTAGCTGCTGTTGAACACAGATTGTCAGTTTAAGACACGATTGTAGACTGAGACGCTTAACGGGTTTTTTCGAGGCATCGAGTTGGGGTTCGGACGCACTCAGGAAGGTCCGTTTAAACTACCAGAAACTATTAGATTAGTCAATTCACAGAAAGATAATCTGCTACTGGTTTGATGAAGTAAACATTTGAGTCAAATAAAACAGCAAATAATCTTTGGTTCAGGCTTTTATAATGTGAACATTTGCTGCTTTTCACAGTTTTTGTATCACTGTAAAGTGAATATCTTCAGGGCGTGGACAAAAGTGTTGATGTCAGCTTTAGTAATTTGTAACGTGTGATATTCTTCACTTTGTATAGCCCAAATAATTAAAAGATTCATTGATAAATAGTCAGAACAATCAATAATGAAAGGAATCGTCAGTTGCAGCCCTAGACCAGATCAAATGAGCCTCTACATGTTTATGTCTCACTGCGGCTATTAAAGAAGTTATTTTATTCATGAGTACTTTCACAGGGAAAGGAAATAAGCTCAAAGACTAAAAACCAGACAGTAAAGAGGCTTCGGGTTTACTAGGCCTTTATTCTATTCGTTTTGTTTATTCCTCTGGATGCCCACCAACTTTTCCGACGGCATGTATCAAACTGCCATAAACGGTGAGCTAACACACTCCATCATGCAGTTTAGCATCCGCCATTCTCATGAAGAAATGTCCCTTTAGTGCCACCTGTAAAAACATGCTTCTTGTTTGCATATTAGCAGAAATGAACAAAGCGAACACTGATTAGATCTGAGTGCAGTTACAGTGACACAGGAGCAAAAGTCACAGGAGCAATTAGAGCAAACATCGTCAGTGAAAGTTTACCGACTGCAGAATGATGGCCAGTTCAGTTTGTCTAAATGGTGTGAGATGAAGAACTTCAAGCAGTTTTTAGAAAAGCAGCTTTCCAAGAGAGTTCAGGGAACTCCAAATCCACCCAGCAGTTATGTGCTTAAATAGCGACGGCGAGAAAAATGGAAAGAAAGAGAGAAGGAAAAGATTTCAGGCATTTCTTCTACATTCTGCTTCTTAATTCATATTCAGTCAGATACAAAGCGGTAATGTAGAGAAAACTGAGGACTATGGTGCTTTTTTTCTTCTGCAGCCCCCTTCTGTCGCTCCCTTTCACCCAGCTCCTTTCTCAAGTATTTGTGTGAATGTGTGTGTGTGTGTGTGTGTGTGTGTGTGTGTGTGTGTGTGTGTGTGTGTGAGATGTCTTGCAGGCCGAGCAGGTGCACATTACACAGAACGATAGGGCCGACTGAGCAGCGAGGGAGAGACGGGGGGAGGGAGGGGTGGTCTGTCTTATAGGTCATACAAAAGAGCCAGTGTTTTCTCTCTCTCGGAGCGCTGAGTGAAGACAGTAGTGGCAGTGGTGGAGGAAAGAGAGAGAGAGAGAGAGAGGCCCTTCGGTCACATTGTCCTCACATAGCCCCTAACCCTCTCACCGCCCCCCCCCCCTCCATGCAGCCTACACCCCCGTCACCCCTCACCCAGTGGCCCACTCACAGCTCTTCTGCAACATGTGGGTGCCTGCTAGAGCCTCACATTCAAACTAACTTCAGTGGACCGCTCACTGCTCACTCCATTTTATATTAGTATGTATCACAAAGTACAGGTGACAGCAAGCTCAGAGTCTTTTACTGTGTGTGTGTGTGTGTGTGTGTGTGTGTGTGTGTGTGTGTGTGTGGGAGTGCGAATGTGTGTGGGTTTAAAGGCTGCATTCCTGAGCTTGCTGAGCCGTAGCTGGGTGATTAATAGTAACTAGCTGATTGTTTAAGAAGTGAAATTCCTCAGGCTCATTTTTTCTCTGCTTTTACACACACACACACACACACACACACACACACACACATGCCAGCGCCCAGTCATTTAGGCGGGCTGTGACACAGTGAGAGGACGGGATACAGTAAATAAACACAGTTCACTAGTGAGGAGAGAGGGGGTGGTGTGTGTGTGTGTGTGTGTGTGTGTGTGTGTGTGTGTGTGTGTAGTATGCCATGCTGTGCTGCATGTGCGAGTGCGTGTTGCTGTAGGAGAGTGCTGGTGAGGCATTCAGGTAGAATAATGGAAGCTCAGTATGTGAGTTGTCTGCAGGTTACACAGGGAATTCAGGACACCGAAACATTATCCACCTCTTGCTTTCTCTCTCTCTGCTTCTCTGTCCCTGTCAGCTCCTCTGTTGCTCTCTGCCTCTCATTTTAAGTGTGTGTGTGTGTGTGTGTTCAACTCTCATTCCTCCTCTTCTCCCGGTGTTTCTATTCTTGGCTTTTTTTTCCTCTCAGATCCTCTCCATCTCTTCTCCCCTTGCCTCTTTATCTCCCTTTCTTTCTGAATTTCTGTTTTTCCTGGTAAATGCATATTGTTGCCACCTTACTGATTGGGGAGGTACACATTACTTCAGCTAGGTGTACCCAATAAACTGGCAACTGAGGTTTTATATCTTGTGTCATAAAGTTCAAGAACATATATATAGGTATATAAAAACTACATTGCAGATAATCGATGACTTATACCCTTCCAATGCACACATACTGTACCTCCAGCCATGCACAGAAATAGCTCAGATTGCTGCTCAACACAACAAGGATAATAGAGGTTTGTGTGACTCTGTCTGTGTGTGACAGATAAATCTCCTCGCTCTGTGTTTATGGTTGTTTTGTTGTTTTGGTCCCAGCAGCTTGGCTCAGACCAATAAGAATTCCTGATGTGGTATCCTGGCAATGGGCGGGTTTCCATGGCCATCACCGGCTTGGCAGGAAAGATAACGGTCTCCCAAGTGCTCCGCTTTGTGCCGTCCTTTGGTCGAGCTTGAGCTCCCTCCAATGTGACTTTCAGAGAAATGGTGTGAGGACGAGATGACGTCTGATCGTGGAGGGAGCAGGGAGCAGACAATGACACAGATACATACGCTTAGCAGCTCATCCTCTGAAGGCAGCAGACAAGCTGGGTGGCTGCTTCAAAGAGTGTGTGTGTTTCATACTTGCAAGTTATTTCTGTAAAGGAACATGCAGCGTGTGTGTGTATGTGTGCATGTGTTCAGTTTTTTTTTTTTATGTGGTGGGGGGGGGGCAGACATGCTTGTCACTTAGAAAAAGCAGCTGCAGATTGTGCATGTGTGTGTAAACCTCCCCTCTGCCCTTCTGGTGCCCCTTCCAGTGTTAATGTTTCAGTGTTTAATTGAGGTGCGCAGAAACAGCGATAATGATTAACACAGTGGATCTCTGACTCCATTCAGAACACTGTATGGCAGAGGGCTGTTTATTCTCATCGGACCATTATCAACAGTATTTGAAAGCATTTTGAGGCTTCTTCATCTAGAGGCTGTTTTGGTTATAAATTTGCCACAATATGTCGAATATGGACTGGACGTAACAATATAACTTCACCCACAGATGTTCACCAAAAAATGTCACTGAGGCTGCACAGTTTAAGCAAACGCCTCTGTGAAAAGGAAACTGTAGTCACACATTCCCAGAGTGCAGGCACAAAAGTGTGTGTGTGTGTGTGTGTGTGTGTGTGTGTGTACATTTTGGTAGATCTGTATGATTTTGTAGCAGATATGTCACACATTACCAAGCAGTCATTTAGTTCACATCATCACATATTAACTTAAACTTGCTGCACTTGTAAAAAAAAATAAAAAAAACGTAACAAATTTCACTTGAAGCTCACTAATTAACACTTTATATCTAATCTATTTAATCAGTGCACAAACCAAAATGTGAAAATAGCGAGTTGTGCTTTTACAGAGGCTTATGTTTCGGACAGCTTTTCGTCCGGGAGCTGTGACTCACTGAAGTGACTGGTCACGGTGTTAGTAGGCAAAACTAGTTCCCTGTAGACAGAGCCAGGTTAGCTGTTCCCAGTCTATGTGCAAAGCTAAGCTAACTTCCCACTGGCGGTAACTCCGTATTTAACAAACCCCCTCTGCCACCCTGAAGGATACGCAGTATAGACAATGGATGGATGGATGGACATGAGGGTGGTATCAACCTTCTTGTCTTACTGTTGGGAGGAAGGTATATACTACACTTCTGTAAGTCTAAGTCTGTCCAAGTTGTCCAAGTCGCTCTGTGTGAGAAATCTCTAATTAAATCTCTGCAGCTTCTCTTAGCGGAGAAGCTCAAAATTGTCTCAGCTGTTCAATCTATTTATGCCAGAAGGTTATTTTGTATACAAAATGAATACCCCAGCATTTAGTTTACCTGAGCTAATTTAATCTTCCTCTCTCTCTCTCTCTCTCTCTCCGTCAGGACTCTGCCATAGAAAGACTGCTTTCTCCAGAATTTGCCTTGTCTCCATGGTAACAGGCCTCAGGCAGACCCAGAAAACATTGAGCCAAACTTGTCCATTCCTGTCCAACATACCTGTACCGAAGAGGATTATAAGCACACATTTACAGATTCTTAAAATATTACTAATGTTCCCTTTGTTATTTTCTACTCCTTTGGGACCACAGTGCAGAGGAGTGCCAATGGTCTGCTAAGACTAAGAGCAAAATGCTATTCAGAAGTTTGTTTTCCTTGATCGTTATGTCAGGGATATATTCATTCTCAGTGAAGAAACTGGGCAGCACCAGTCCCAAGGTGGCCTGAGAGGAGCACTAAACCCGGACCAGGATGCACCAGCTGTTCAGCCAGGTGCTGGGACAGAGGGATCTGTCAAGAGCGGGGGATCTGTTTTCCCTGGAGGACGCAGAGATCGAACACTGTCTGTCTCAGGCTCTGGACCAGATCAAGGCCATCTCCTGCTCACCGGTCAGTAGGCAGAACAACACACGCGGATGATATTTATCCAAAATATTACAGGGCAAATGTCAGTTTAATTATTTATACATGTTCTTATCCATAATTCATGTTTTTGCCCTTAATTTATCGTCATATCCTTATTTATGCATTCTCTTACTGTCTGCTGACAGGACTATCTGACCAATGACAATGACCAGGCAGTGGTGGAGATTTGCATAACGCGCATCACCACGGCCATAAGGGAGACGGGCTCCATCGAGCGGCACAGCACGGCGCTGGTGGGGCTGTGGGAGTCGTGTCTGGAACATAACCTCACCCCGCAAGGTGAAAACACAGAGGACACACCGCACGCCAAGATAGCCTCTGACATCACCAGCTGTATCCTGCAGGTATACACGCACACGCACACACACACACACACACACACACACACACTACACATCGTTTTGTAGTATTGTATTACAGAGAGAAACACTCCTCTATTTGTTACCTGAAACACAAACTGTGCATACTGAACATATCTTTACACATACCTGTCAACACACTAAAGTGTTTAGACTTAAAATGAAGAAAGTGGGTTTGTGGCCAGAGCTGCAGTGGTACATATAAGTGCAGTTTACAGCCGTGGGATTTACCATACACCTATTAAAATATATAATGTTTAAGATATAGCAACAGTGCACATCTTGCATGCAATCGACTTAAGAGTCTTTTAAGCAATCTGCCGAGTTTACCGCAGAGGGTATGAAATAGCTGTGTGCAGTAAAAATACTAGTAGCTAGCTAATTGGGCACACCAACTACAAATATGAAAAAACATACCAAGGCACATTATTGAACTTTGTCAACCAAACTGTTTGCCAACATCACACAGTGGCTATGGCAGTGCAGGAGTTGACATATATTGCAGTATGTAAATATTCTGCTATATTAAATAAAAATATAGTCCTACATTGAAAATGTCTCAGCATGATACTTAAAGTATCAAAAGTATATGCAGCTGATTATTATTATTATTAGTAGTAGTAGTAGAGTTTTACTGTTGTACTTGGCTGAGGTGGAACTAGTTTGAACTACTGTGTATTGTGTTGGGTTGATTAATCTATAACAGATGACTATATTTTATAATCTTATATGTTTTGATAGAAGCCAGAGTGCACCCCCCCCTACCAAGACGCCACCACACCACTTGTACCATCCAGGTTTAATGACTGTGAGTTGTGAGCAGTTCAACCAATAAAAACCCCTCAGTTTGCTTCATTTGTTAAACTTCCTCAGTGTCTTAAAAAGGGAAAAAAAGCAATGATTATAGTGTTCTAAAATATTTTAAACAGCAAAACATTGTTCATTTTGCGACCCCTGAGATTCACGTTGTGGCCCCTCAGAGGTTGGGTTCTACTAAACCGAGATTTCACACACAGGGTCTGTTTTACTGTTTGGTGGTATTCTTTTTATTTTTTCATTTAATGCTGCAGATAACATTCAAATCATAAGCCACAGTATGAATCTAAAACAGCAAGCATCAGGCTAAAAAGCATTCTGAAGTTAATGTGGATGAAGTTGAGGGAAAGACGGTTTTAATTCTGCGTCCATCGTGCACCATATCCAAAGGTGAATATTTGTTTTCTGAGCGAACGTACTTCATGTAATCACTGCCGAGGGTCCTTGAAATGTGAATCTAAATCTTTCTGACTTTCTCCATCAGAACGCCGCAGCTAAAAGGCTTAAACACAGAGGGACACTCTCTCTCTCTCTCACCTTCTCTCGCTCCCTGCCTCCATTTCCTGTGGGAATGGGAATGTGCATAATACCGCTGTAATGAGACTGATTCTTGGCACGCACACACACACACACACACACACACACACACAAGTAGAGGTGAGGCTAAAAGTTCTGACAGCTCTGACAGCAGCTCCAGGCTCCTCTGATGTCCTAACTCCAACAATTATCAGGAGAGCGCTTCCCGCTCCTCTCTCGCGCGTCACTCTGTCGCCGTCTCTTTCTCTGTCTCTCTCCATCTGTCTCTCTCTCTTTGAATTCGTTCAACCCATTATCCCCGGCTCACTGGTTCTTCCTTACCGTCTCCTACGCTCCCTCTATCTTCATCTCCTCTCCGATCTTTTCTTCTCACCTTGTTTTCCTGTCGTTGTCAATCCACAGATGCACTAACTCTCCCTACCCTTCCACTGAAACTCCCTCAGAGAGGAGGAGAGAAGTGAGCAACAGACTGTGGGAACACAGCACACACACAGCACACACACACACACACATTAACAAACATGTATGTGCCCACAGATCTCTGGCTTCTATGTGTATATATGGTTTGCTTGACCTGTGCTGTGCCTAATGTTAATATGTCTCCCCCTAATCAGAGGAATGAGGTAGAGGAGGGACAGATAAATGTATCTGCACGTCCATACATGAGGAAACTGTGGGGGCGCCGCTGGGCAAAAACTGAGTGTATGTTTACATTAAAACGGTCTGATGGATCATCTTGACATCTCAACGCGTGGATACGTTGTCTGCGCTGCCATCATGTGGCAGAATAGAGGTGCGACACACAGAGAGAGAGAGAAATACTGTGCAAACTCTCAACTCTCAACAATAAAGCTGACAATAAACAGCAGGTTGAGCAGCATTCTGGATATTCTGAAGCAAAAAGTACGTTGAATCTGAAAGTGGTTTCACAAGTTAATCATAAGGTCCATGGAGTGCAGTCAGCACAGCAGATTAATGATAGATCATGGAACACGTTCACAGGGGGAAAAGTGATTTATGTAATCGGTGCCTTTAATGGGTCTTTAAAAAAAAAAAAAAAAAAGTGTAATCTTCCCTGCTTTCCCATCAGACCTGTGCAGCGAAAAGGCTTAACAGCAGAGAGACTCTCCCTCACTGGCCCGTGCATGTTCAAACAGACTTGGTATCAGTCTCTCCTGTTGAGGGTGCTAGTGCATTTCAAATCCCTTTCCTCATTCTTCCTCTTGTAAATGTTCACAGGGATACATTTCTGCATATGTCTGCATCCACAAAAAAAAAAATAAAGCAACACTTCCCCTCCCTACTGGAATAATATGGTAAATGCTAGTCTGTCTTAGAGCCAGATTCTAATCTTTCTTTCACTTATTGCACTGCTGAAATAAAGTGCTACTTAAATCTGCAGCTTTTTGAAAGCTGTGATTGTATCGCCAACAGTAGTGAGGATATCTTTACACAGCACTGTCTGATGTATCGAGTATTATATCTCTGTCAGTGCCCCCACAGGTCAGGCACCTGTGCTCCCAGGCCACTGCAGATGTTAAGAAATAAAACACTGTTCGTATACCATTTGGCTTGTCCCTTTAAATGCAGAAAATAAGTCACTGCTAATGTCCTCTCCCCTTGTGTCCCCTCAGAACTACAGTTGTCCGTCGGTCATGGTGCTGGCTGTCCCGGTAGCGGTGCGGTTCCTGCAGAGAGGCAACAGGGAGCTGAGCAGGAACATGTCCAGTTATCTCTCCCTGGCTGCTATCGCCAAGGCTGACCTGCTGGCTGAACACACAGAGGCCATAACACACAGCGTGCTGGGAGGTAGGATTCGCATGTTCACACACAGAAGAAGGCTATTGTAATTCTCGTGCCGCCACACACTCCTCTAGATGTTGCTGTTAAAAAAAGAGGAAAAGTATGTTGTTTCTGTGACATGCAAACTTTTTAACAACACCTTGGCTCGTTTTCTCTCCCCTATAAATTTGGTCTAAGTGGTCCCCTGTGTTCATTTACCTGTTCAAATCCAGTGCTATACAGTGCAGCTCCTCTCCTCTCCTTAGTTTCTGCTGCCCCACATAGATACAGATCATACACACTTATGGAAATGTGTGTGCGTGGGGGCGTGTGCCTTTTGTAGAGACTATAAAGAGGAAGAGAGTCACCGAAAGAGCTTTGCAGGAAAGCTCTGCTTAAGAATTTACACTGAAAGGATTCTCTAACAATGTGTTATCGTATTTATTTAGTTGTTAATGGCTGACATATGGGTTTGGCTTGTATAAATAGTTCAATACTTGGATGCTCTTACTGTGAGGGCTGTTAGAAGATCTGCAACAATGGGATCAGCTGGTTTACTGGAGTGGAAAAATGGATTACTGTTGTAATCAGCAGTTGTAGTAGCAAACCACAGTCATATCCTATCATAAGCCATAGTGACTAATGTTATAATGATTGTGAGCTCATTGAGGATAATGCTGATGGTCAATAACAGCTGTTATACATCATCATTTCCCTTTGTTGTGGAGAGGCACTAGGACAACTGCTGTGTCTGTACTTCACTCATAATAATAATAATGATAATAACTTGGATTTATATTGCGCCTTTCAAGGATGCTTTACAGAGAGAGCACGACTTGATCAAAACAGATGAAACAGGCTCATTCTCATTGATTTGTGTACGTTTCTGTTCCGTCTTTCCATGAGCTGATTCAACTTTTCTGCTTATCTCACATCAGTTCACACAGTTAACAGACCATTATTGTGTTAAACCCCACAAGGAATTACATTTCAGACAACTGAATTAAAACAATTACCAAATAATATGACTCCAGCTACGGTGTGTGTGAGGAAGTGCACGTATCCTCTAAAAGCAGAACTAATGGGCTCTGAAAGGTGCAATTGTCCGACATTGATCTGATCAGTATCTTCACTAACTTCCCTTCTTCACAGTTGTTGTCAGAGAGGAGAAGTGAGCTGATCACTGATCAGTGGATAAAACCACTATACAACCTTTATATTGCCTTTTTAACCCTTTTTTCCCAAAAAAAGACAGTTTTCAAGCTCATTAGTGTAGAGTATATTTTTGGCTGCAGTTACCAATGCCTGATGGAGATTACTTCACAGGCCTTCACATACACACACCACACCCACGCGCACACGCACGCACACAATTAATCCAAGGGCGTTGCTGTGCAGGGGTTCAGTTAATAAACAGCTTACCTTCTCTAGTAATCGATTGCACATTATGTGAACATGATTTGGTGCAGCTTCTGTGTGCAGTTGCATGTGCGTTTTTCTTTGTGAATGCTTTTGGCAACATATTGAAGTAACCACACACACACACACACACACACACACACACACACCCCCACCCACCCACACACACACACACACACACACACACACAGTGATTAGCACGTGGTGCTAATCACCTCACGCAGCACCAGAGCGAGGTGCCCACCACGGCGATGCCCCTACCGAGCACATTTTGTGCCAGCGGTTCAGCACATGAAACAGCTTAGCTCTCTGCTGTCTGATTCATTTTATAAGTGAAGTTTAGCCAGGGTTTGGGCTTAAGGCAGCAAGATGCGTTTCCTCTAACTACAAAATCTTGACTCTGAAGAAAGAAACAGCTTCCGACCAGAAATACAAAGTTTTTACATCAAATTAGCTATTGTTGTTTTATTTAGATGCTTTTTTTTTAGAATATTGCTATATATTGAACAATGCCAGTTGGCTCTGGAGGCATTTCCTTGTAAGGGCTCAGGGATAAACACACACACATTAATGTGTTTAACACACACACACACCTTGTAGTCCCCAAACATGTATGAAATTCCTGGCCGTCAGCCGCTCAGGGGAGATATAGTCATAATGTTTGTTTCAAAACTTTGACCCTGAAATTTCTTTCCACTTGGTTTATGACATCCCAAAAGTCATCACATAATATCACACTGCGAATGCCCGTGTGTGCGAACACAGAGTGAAACGTGACCTTGTTTGTGAGCTTGGAGAGAGAAAGAAAAAGAGAGAAGAAAGTGAAATAAAGGGAGAAAGAGGACAGAATGATTAGAGAGATAGAAAGTTATATGCAAATGCACACTAAAGCTTCCAGTGGCTGTGATCCAGCTTGACAGGGGGTGATGAACTGATGGTGAGCCTTATTAAAGCTGGAATATAACACACACACACACACACACACACACACACACACACACACACACACACACACACACTGAGAGTGGAAAAAGAGCGAAAGAACAAAGTTTGCCTGAGGGCGTTATTATAGCGACTTCAGATTTATGTTTCCTTGGGCAGTTTTTAATGCAGCCTCTGCAGTTTCAGATTATTACCCCCTGCTGCTGAGACTCATCTACTGAACTCTGAACATTGCAACCTCGCGTTGCCTTTTTAACAAACCCCTACTTCTGTCCTCCCCTGCGAAAGCTCAACATAAACACAACACAACATAAACATAAACATAAACACGAGACTATAAACTCTCATAACTGTGCTGAACCGCGCCCACATATAGCTCGTAGAAACAATAACAGATGATCTCTCTTTTTTTCCCCAGCAGCCCTCTATTCAGGAAGTGAGCCGATATAATGGGGTTTGGGTGATGTTGATGATGGACGTGCGATGGGTTGGTTACACAAGACAACAGGATGGATGGCACGTGTGTGTGTGTGTGTGTGTGTTTATACTCTGTGTTTGTTATACTGGAAGTTGCCACATGCTGATTTGCACTAACTAAGGCAATATGTTGGGACAGGAAGTGGCTGTATTTTGTACTGTTGTATTTCTATCATATATCCGTATCTTTTATGAGGAGGTGTGTGTGTGTGTGTGTGTGTGTGTTTACTCGATACAGGACGTCAGCAGCGGGATACAGAAAGGAGGTTTTTGTAGTCTGCAGCAGTAAGCCACAACAGGATTTAGTAATTATCATATGTCACACACACACACATAAAGACGCACTCACAACAGTACACACACACACAGAAACATATGGCATTGCTTTGGCCTCATCACGATTTTAGAGGCAAGAGTTCCTTCCTTCTCCAAGTAAAACCTGATCTTAAGTTAAGACTCAAAGTTTGGAATGTGTCATCTGTCAAGGTTATATGTCTTTTTTGGCTCCCCTGCTGCATAGCATGGGAAGTTACTGTTCTCTGGCTTTTAAGGTTAGGAGTCAGGGTGAGGAAAGTTTTGGGGAGGTAGGGTTGGATAGGAGTCTGTGTGAAAGGTGGCATCTCCATTTCGTAGCAGGCCACGGTCACAGACACGGTTGGAGACTGTGCAGAGGTTGCAAGAGAAACCAGTAACGGGCCCGAAGCAGGATGTGCCACAGCAACCTGAGCGCACATGTGAGCAGCAGACAAAAAACATTTGTCTACACTGACAGGATGTCATATCACTGTTCTTTACACACACGTAGATAAGGTACATATTTGGCCAAGAATAATGTTTAATTTATAGCGGCTCAGAAAAAGTGTGCATTTCCACAATTCATACTCATTCAATGCAAATAACAGTATATACAGCAGTGTAAGCATGGTCTTACCTTTACTTGTAAGTGAAGTCCTTCTGGACAAAACTCTCCGTGACTTTGTTGTGAAAGTCCTATATTCTGTAGCTTAGATACGGAATCCTCCACGTTTCCGGTCAGAACAAAATATAAAACTTGACCTTTGACCCTGCGCACTACGTTTATATTAGTGCGTAGAAGAAGAGCGATAGCAGAAGAAGCATAAACCCGCACGCCCCCTTCAGTGAGGCGGAGGTACTGCTGCTTCACCGCGTGCTCTTTTAGTTGCGTACCACCTGGAAGTGGGCGGGGTCGTCATAGCAAGGCGGCCCGAAACTCCGGTAGCGTAATTTGTATGCGGCACAAACACAACACAACTAAGGACATGGAGCGTTTGGTTTGCGTGTATCCGTTTACCTCGTTCACAGAAATAATGAAAATGCCCGGTCGCTGTTTCCATGGTTTTAAAAACGCCGGGTTTGATTCTTGTGAACGAGTCGCTCTCGTGACTCATCCAGTGGCGTCACTCCCTGGCCAATCAGTGGCCTGCAGTATGTTGACGTCACATTTTCGGCTCGATGTGTGATTCAAACTTTGCTTTTCTGCTCTTTGGATTTTCTCCCCAAAGATAATTTTTCAAATGTTGACCTGTTGCATGTGTTTGCCTTATTTAAAGCACTTTGAATAACCTCTATGTTTGGAGGATGTTACACAAATAAACCTACATTACAGTGCAAGCTTTGGATCAGCAGTAGGTAGCAGAGGCACAGATGGAAGAGCTGGTTGTCCACTAACTGCAGATCGCTGGCTTTTTCTGTCCAGTTGTTAAGCTTACGAGGCAGCTGGATTTGCCATCGTGCAGGAATCCAATTTACCAGACTCCAAGTTATGCGTTTGTGGCTGAACCACAGTGCTTTGGACCTAAGAGCTAAGAGCGGGATCTAAGTGTGAGACGACAGCGTTGTCAGTTGTGTTTGTTCTCCTGCAGAGATTAATGTAGATCTGCTAAAGCATCCGTTATGTCTGAAGCCCAGTGCATTTCTTCTTTGAAGAGCAAAGAATAACACTTCTCCTGACCGGCTAGCTGACCGGCAAGAGTTTTAACTTCATTACATGGTTTGTTGATCCAATTGGTTAAAGTTGGCCTGCGTTAGATAGATGGTTCATCGAATCACCTGCCAAGTTTTTTGTTTTTTTTTTACATGCCTGCCCCTTTACAAACTCTATTGCTGAGTTTTCAGATGGTTCAGTGTAAAAGGCCAATGCCTTGAATGGTAGTGCAGTCTGTTAAATAAGTATATCTATAAGCCAGACTTAGTCAAATATGGTCCTGATGAGATTTTGAAATGACAGAAAAGCAATGACACTGCTTATCCAGGTGTACTATAAGTTGAAATGTTTATTCATACCTCACTCTCGATTCATTCAGTCATGTTATGCAAAATATATTTATGTACAAAATACATTCAGTTTCACCTTTTCACACAAACGAAAAGCAATTTACAGTATAATACAAGACAACTTAGTTCATAAAGGAGTAGATCGTGTAAACAGTGTCCTCAGTTTCTTTTATCAAATTGAAAAAAACATTACAAATATAATGGTTAAACTCTTATTACTTTATGCAGTATCAAAAAGGAAGACACACATTTATTACCCTAAATTAAAACATGACCTACTGATAAAAAGAACCAAACTGAGAAAGCAGAAGAAGTTTGGAAATGTAAGGTCTTAAAATTTAAGGTCTTTCACAAATTCAAGAAAATGATGATGATAAAATACCAAGTTGTGTAAATCATTGTGTTTGAAGCTTTTTCTAGAGTTTCTAGTTGCCAATGCTTCAAATGAAAGCAAGTACAGCAGTTTCCAGTCACACAGGTATTTCATACATCATATGTTGTACTGCACATCATTAGCACATTAGTATGGTGCCTCTGTTTTTACTTGTAATGTAACAATCTGAAACGTCTAATAATTATACATATACGACTGCTCAAGGTAGAAAAGCAAATATTTCATTATATATGTATTTTATTATGTTAAACTGGTTTTTCATTGATAATTGATGAACGGCACTTACCATTTCTGTGCAAATCTAGATAGAAAGAGATGAAATGCATTATTACTCTCAAACATACATCACTCTACGGTTGCAAGATAATCTCTTTTAATTGTCTGTGACCTTTTATTTTCCTCTCCTACATGGCTGTCTGTACTCTGCTTACTGGCTCAGAACCCGTTCATTTTAACAATAGACTCTTTGTCTTTCTTGCAGTCTATTTAAGTCTTTGGTAAATGCAGCCTGCAGCACTTTTCCTACTACAATACAACTTTTCTAACATGAATGTACATCTGTGTGTGTATGTGTGTGTGTGTGTGTGTGTGTGTGTGTGTGTGTGTGTTATGGCCTCAGTTCAAAAGGCTATGATACAAAAATAAACTTCAGTCTCTCGCAGCGTTGGCTTTCTCTCATTTGAATATGTCCAGTAAAGTTCATTTCAGCATTAGTGTTCGCGATACTAGCGATGGAGATGATGACGAAAACAATATAGAAACATAATAATTAAAACGTTTAAGTATAGGGTCAAAGATGATGTTGGTGTGTAAGTTGTTCTCTTCCGTTTCAGCATGAAAGCTTATTATGATGTTGCTGATATTCATTATGATGACGATGATGATGATGATGATAATGGTGATGATGGTAAAAGCTTCCACAACAGAGAGAATGAATCTATTAGTTCATGAACTGAGCACCTCCATGTGGCACCATCTCCGTCACTCCCCACGCCACCACGTTCCCCCTCTGCTCGCAGCCTTGGCCCTCCTGCAAAGCCAGCTGAGAAATCTCCTCCTCTGACAGCACCCTGTCCCACATGTTGACACCCGTCATCTTCCCAGCGAAAGCCAGCTTGGGATCGAACCCTCCCTCGAACCCTTGCACACCGCTGCCTGGAGACAGAGGGCAGCAGCCATTCCTTTCCTGCCCCAGCTGGAGTGAGCCTCCATCGGGTAGGACATGTCCCTCAGCCACTCCGGGTGTGGAGGCCATCTTTTTCCCATCTGCCCACAGGGATGCCAAGCCCTGCTCAGACGACCAAGCCCCGCACAAGTGGATCCAATCTGATGCACCTCCTGGTTTCACTACACCCCGTGCCTCCACCAGGTGAGCCTCTCCTCCGATGGTGAAGAGTGCAGAGGTTTGACCGAGCAACAGCTGGATCTCATATGGGTTGCGACGGTTTCCATAAGAGAACAGTACTGTTTTGTTGGAGACAGTGGTTGGCTTCACCCACATGCAGACAGTGAAGGAGGACACAGAGAGAGGGACATCTGGTATGACGGAGGTGTAGATTCGGCGGGAACGCATGGGGAAGAGGAGTGCCATTTCACAGCCTAAACAACAACAAGAAGTGATAGTGTTCATTTTCACTGAATAAGAGGCATGCATTCATAAGATAAGATATGTGGCATAAATTAATGCCGTTCACATTTAGAGAGCCGTTTGTATTTAAAAGAAGCCATGGCTCCTAAATGTCACAGAAGGTTTAAGGCAATGCATATTAAAAAAAAAACTTCAGGGAACCTTGCCAAACAGAAAAATTTTGAAAAATAGACACAGGTCACCACTAGTAAGTAAGTACACATTTCTTTTCAGTCCGTGCTAATGATAGTTAATAGGTATCAGTAAATTGTTGGTAATTCAACCTTATCTTTATGCAGATTTCAAATCAACTTTTATGTATATGGCATAAAAGTGACAAGGAGAAATGAAATGTACAAAGCTGGAAAAAAGCATAAAAAAGAGCAACCATCAACAACAAAAGGAGGCAAGAATCTGGGTAAAAGTAGTAAAAAGAGTAAAGTAGTGAAAAATGACTCTTTAACTGAAACTGGGTTTAAACATCAGTACTTGATCAAATATCTTGTAGATAGGAGCATATAAATAGAGAAAATGATTAGGCCCGAAATAGAACCTTGGGGGACTCCACATTAGATAATGTTGAGAATGAGACAGAATTTTCAACGTAGATTGCTTGTGTTTAATATTGTTAAATATGAGAGCATGAAAGCTAATAGTTGGACTGCTGCAGGGGAAGATTTGATCTATACCACTGAAATGCAGTCATATATTTTATTAGAATTAGTTGCTGTATAATATGGATAAAACCCAGTATGGACTGGAAATGGTTGTTAAGCCTTACACTGCACTCTCCTCAGTTGGACCATGCAGTGAATTAGTCTTTGAAAAGGTACAATCAGGTGGCAGTATTTAACGTGAAAGTCTGTTTGAAAAAAGATGGTCATGATGAGGTGATGAGATCATGAAGCATGGGAGTTTTTTCCTGCCCCACCAACGCACACCCACCACGGTCATTTGGTTCATTGGGTTGTTCTGTTTCTGTTCATTCTCTTCTGTCTTTTTAATCATTCAAACATACTCACTCTCAAACTCTCCATTCTGAACTCATTCTGCATTGTGAAACCTATCATTGTTGGTTAAAACTGTGTGTGGTATTTGTGTTTATCCCTTTGAGCAACGTTTTTCCATGCAATTTACTCTCCATTACATGATGCAGTGTAAATGCTTTTTGTGCTGATGAGGTTTGTTGGAGGTATAGTACGACTGAAGTGTTTCTGTGTGTGTGTGTCTGTGTATGAAAACATTGCGCACATTTAATTCACAGTGAGAAAAGCTCTTACTTATTGTCCCAACCTGCATCCTTTATTTTGAATTCTTCTTCACTCTCTTTTGAGTTTTCTCTCCATCATTTTCATCTCCATTAGTCACTCTCTTGATCTCACTCGCCCCTTCAAACCCTCCCGGCCTTTCTTCTGTTTCTCTTTTCCCTCCAGATACACTCGATCCCTACTAAAACCAGAAATCCCAAATATTGATGTTTCATCTGTCTCAGGTTTCTGCCACTCAAAATATAATAGTGAAAAATAACATTTTGAACATGGTGAGTCAGTGAGTGTGTGTGTGGTGTGTGTGTGTGTGTGTGTGTGTGTGTGTCTTCATGATGGTTTCCATCTGGCTCTGCTTTCCCAGGATGCTTTGGTGTGGTTTTTGTGGCGTCTGGCTAATGATTACAACTCCCCCCCCCTCTATATGATTGTCAGCTTCACATTTCTGGACTGCAAAGGTGTGTGCATGAGTAATATCACCTATCCTATTTCTTAGCAGTTTTTATTTGATAAAATTGTAACTCTAAAGGAAATTAAGTTGTCTTTCTGACGTGAGTGGTGCCTTTGAGGAATTAAACTTGGTCCAAGTTTACTTACTCACGCTTAAGTCACTTTGTCTCTACAGTGATGTTATTAGTCAATGTTATAACATAACTGAAGGCAAAGGTTTGGATTGATTGAAATGAAGTCCCACTCATCATCCCGCCTTTGACCCAGATTTTTTTTTTCTTGTGTGACGACGATCAAAATATGTTCATAATAAATGTTAAACAAACAAAAGTAAGAGGAAATAAGTGAGCATTATACAGCTGACACCCACCAGCCTTCTCCATGATTCACTTGACCGTCTCCACTGAGACTAATGTTACTACGAGAAGAGAAAAGGATGGGTTGCTGCTTGAGGCGGCCAACACCTGGAGACTAACAGACCGAGTGTTTAGGACAAACACATCTAGCTACATGATTAGTTGTTTGGCATTCAGAAGCAAGGCCAGACAGAGGGGGTCTCTCATTCTTTTACTTGAAGCGTGACCTGAATATGTCAACTCAGAAAACAAATTGAAGGAGAAAGGCTGTTTGGATGACACTGTTGAGAAAGGTGAAGACAGAGAAACAGAAAGCAAGAGGTAAAGACAGATTGCTCATGGTAAGATGGATTTCTTACCTGCAGGTAAGTATCTTTGCCTCGATGACCTTAGCACCTCCCCCAGTTCCACCCTCGTCTGTTGCAGCGCAGCCACCACTCCATCTAAAGCCAGCTCTCTGGACGTGACCTCTTGCTCCTGGTGTCCAGTCATCCCACCCTCTGCAAGCCTGGATCCTGTCTTTGAATTCATCGGCATCCCAGCTCCTGGGCTGCTGAAGCAGCTGGACTCCATCTTGGAGAGTCGGGAAGCTTGTGTTCGTGCTGCAGAGAGGAGCTGTTGTACCATCGCCTCCAGGTGGTTGAAATTCCCGACAGAATTCCCCACAACATCAAGGGTCTCATCTCGTTTGAGGCGCTCCAGGGTTTCTCTGAGCCGGCCCTCCACCTGTAAGGCCATTCTTCTCCCTGCTGTCTCCACTGCAACCCCACAGGTGCCACCATACTGGCCTACAAACCTGACCAGATGGATCAATGTAAATGATTTGAACCTTTTTACACTGAAGAGCTTTAATCCACAGAAAACCAAAGCCACCTTGGCCCCCAATTCTCTCATAAAACATTTGAAATTAAATTGAGCTGGATGAATTCAGGGTACTGGTCTTAAGTTGAACTGAAGCGTTTTATTCAGTTATTAAGTTATTATAAGGCAATCAGGTAAATAATAAGCATGTAAGAATGAAGTTAGAATGGCCTGTTCTCTGTGTCCCCTTTTTGCATTTTACTGCAAGTATGGTTACCATCTGTATGCCACAGTACTCCATTTAGCAACTAAAAACCACAATTCCCAGTAGGTGGGGCCTCTACCACGAAGCTGACACTGAAAATAATCATTTGTAGATGCCCCTGTCCGAAGTACCTCATTGAATCAAGGATTGTATATAGTAGGACATTCTATGGACTATGGACTTCTGATCCTTTTGTCCAACCAACCTGAGCATTTCTCCACGCAGTGAGCCCATCTCCACCTTGATGATATCGTCTGCGTATTGAAGCAACATGTTCTCCCTCATCTGACTGTTCTCCAGCATCGAGAAGATTTTGTCCCATTTGGTCAGGTCCGGAGAGCTGCAGGGGGCTGAGCTTGGAGTGGCTGGAGAGAGGGGTGGTAAAAACAGGAAGGAAAAATGTAAGATGTCTGAGAGAAGATGGAATCATTGGGGTTTCTTCAGCATGTTTTTCAAAGATGATTTCCTTCTAACTATAAAGAGTTAGATGAGAAGGAGTTATTTAGTCTCTCAACTTGAGACGTGTGTGTTTTCTTTGCTTCTCTCAACAACTGTTCATCAGATTTACATCACACTAGGTGGATTTATTGCTGAGGACCCGAGGGAGTGCCGCGTCGAGTGTGAAGTTGATCGGATGAGCGATTCTTGAGAACACTGCAAGCAGCACTTCCTGCTGCTGAGCTGAGTTTAACGTACTATGATCTCTTCAGCTTTGACAGGAACATCAAGGCCACAATTGTAGGGAGAGAGACAGAAAAAAGAAAATGCGTTTAAAGCTGCCAGAAGAGCAGAAAACTAAATGCTGCAGGATGAGAATGTCTCATTTAGTCAAGGAGATTGTGGAGACAGATGGTTGAACATGTTGAAAAATGAAGAGCACAGGTGGAGGCAAAAGAGGAAGTGAGATTGTTTGGGAAGAGATAAGAATGTGAGAAAGAAACGGGACAATTGACTCATAAATAACTTTGCTTTTCCGTCAAGATCATCTGGATCATCCTGTCTGAAGGAGGAGAAAGAAGGAAGGAAAATGAAAGTTTCTTTACTTTTTTTTAAAAAGGAAGGACCTGCTGAGAGTGGAGGAAAGATAACAACAGCAGAGAGAAACATAAAGAAAGGGGTTAAAACAATCCAGGAGTGAGAATATGTGTCAGACACACTGTTCTGATTAACGTCTGAGCCACTCAAACTCTGTTTATACCTGTAAATGTCTTCTAGAGGGGTTTTTATCAAAGGACTGTAGGATTTGTTGTGGCTGCCTGTCCTCAAGGATCAAAGTCTATTAAGCAGAGGGTTCATGCACTCTGCTCCCTCTTACTTTACCAAACTAAAAGAGCAGTCTGTCTGAGGTTTATGAAGGATGGTGATGGATCTGGCAGTAAGCAGAGTGTAAAATGACCTTAGACATTAGCTTGGATCCTAGAGCCTCAGTGGCTCCTTTGACCTACTGAGCTTTTATAAAGTAAACTCTGCTACTGCGCTTACCTGTTATCATGAACTGGTCACCCCCTATATTGACTGTGTAGTTTTATTTGTTACATTTTTATTATTTCTTACTATTTCTACTGTTCCTTATATTTATTTTTGTGACTTTTCAAAGGGACGAAGGGTTTAAAGTAGCATTCAGGAATTAATCTTTAGCACACTGCATGTATACATTTCCTTCCATTGAAATAAGCACACATTAGAGGAAGGCCACGTGGAAAAGCACTACCCTCCTCTTGCCAACAGTCTTATCTACTACATGTGTTTTTTTTAGCCTGTCATTAATCTTAAAAAGCACTGCGTAATGAGCCCTCTCATTTTGTCCTCATTCATTCAAATGATGATCTGTGTCTTTTCATACTTAACTCCTGTGATTTGACTTATTTTCACTTAATCCACTTCTGAATGTTGGTGTGTCCTTCTCGCTCTCTCCTTTTTTTTTGCTTTGGCAGGCAGAAACTTCTTTTTTTTTTATTATTATTTTTTGCTGTAGTTCACATGCTCATATTCTATTATTCTTATCAAGCCGCTCTTGTTTTTGCCTTCATTTAGGTTTAATCACTTCGCAGGCTGTGCCCAGAGCAAAGTTCGCTCCCAGTTAACTGTTGGCGCTGTAATTATGCAAAACGCGAGCTGTGAGGGGCCCACTTTCTCTTTCATGTACACACTTGAACATGTTCTTTTCTCTTACACACAGCTTCCCATAATGACAGTGTTTCTGTAGTGTTTCTGCCGCTGGTGACCAGTCAGTCATGCTGTAATATGTGTCCGTCCCGGTCGGCAGCTGAGAAAGCACTCTGCTTCTCTGGCTCAGCATATTCTTTGATGCTGCTTGTCTCATACACAAACTGGGTCTCTGCCAGCAGTCTGTATACTGTACATACTGTGGTGCTTGTTTTGTCCTCTCTCTGCCTCTTTCTCTATATAGTGTGCCTTTTCAGCACATAAAATGTAAAGTGCTTAGTAAAGTGCTTAATTTATTTATCTGATGGTGGTGACTCAAGAACACAGCACAAGAACATCAGCAACATAATCAGCAGTATCACACATTTAAATTCAATAAATCAATTGAGAAATGCATTCAAAGACAATAACCTAAACCTATAGACCTAGACCTGTCTTCTTCTCTCTTTTCTTACAACTTACAGTTTAACTGGACCCCGGCTGTACCCTTTATTTCTACTCCATCTCCCAGTTTAATATTATTGTTGCAGTACTTCTCAATCCATAGTGGTAACTACTGTTAGGCACTTTTTGTCAGTTATAGGAAACTTGTGACTGACACCTTGTGCACCATCTACAGTCCAAAGAGCATCTCAGATATTTATTTCCAGGGACTAAACATATAAAACAATAAATCTAATGTCCCTATTTCACCTCTCACACAACTCCATACATGAATCCTACAACAAATCCATTTCACGCTGCAGAATGTAATGAAATTGCAAACACGGCCTCTTAATCAGGTAAATCTTTGGGTCTCAGCACTCTCACATTCACACTTTAACACTTACGTTCTGGCGTTTCTCCGTCTGTGATTTCATTGTAGTAGGTGTCAGCGAAGTTGATCTCGATATCATCCTCATATGCAAGAACAAGACACACACACGCCGACAGCACGCAAACTGCCTGGGGGAGCCTCCACCAAAACATGCTGCTGCTGCTGCTGCTGCTGCTGCTGACTGAGTGTGTGAGAGAGTTGGTGAGCACAAATGAGTGTGTGTGGTAAGTTTCAGGTCCGCTGCTCTGCCTACCTGTTTGTCTGTGTGTGTGTGTGTGTGTGTGTGTGTGTGTGTGTTGTGAGTTCAGGTTACAGTCAGCTTGGCTGTGTGTGTTTTGTTTCTCTGCTGCTTCTGCTCTGTCTGTCCCACTTTCGACAGTGCTGCAGGTCCACCACTCTTTTTCAACCCCTCACTCAGTGTTTGTCCCTCCTCCCGAATGACTCCCCACCTCTCTCTCTCTCTCCCTCTCTCTCTTTGTCTCTCTCTCTGTCTCCCCTTCTTTCTCATTCTTTTTTGTAAATGCTGAGCAATCCTTTGGCAGGAAGCCCAGCAGTGTAGAGTGAGACGCTACAAGGGCTCTGCACACACACACACACACACACACACACACACACACACACACACACACACACACACACACACACACACACACACAGACACACTTACGAGAACTTTCCATTGATTTACTGTGTTGATCCATAGACCTGTAGACTTTCACCCTCCATAAATCCTGTTCTTTATTATTTTTGTAGTTTTGTCCATCAGTTCTATCAGTTATGATAAATCATCACAGGGCAAAAAAAAAACAAGCTGTCAGATGATCCAAAGGTTGTAAATAAGCCAATAGTTCATGCGGTGCGGACCACTGTTTTTTAGGTAAAAGTGAGTGCACCTGAAGTGTTGGTTATCCCTCAGTATAGAGGAAAACTGTATGTTCATGCACAACTGTGGCAAACTGTGATATAGTTGTAGTTTGGGTATAGTTTTCATCATTCGCCTTTGTTTTCACTTCCAAATCAGTTTACCTAATATGAGGTTCTGACTGCTTGCAATTCTTGTTCTTTTTCTTTTGGAGTGTTGCCGGGGTGGTCATTTAATCAAATTTGCTGCATGAAATCTGCAAAATGGTATTGTTTCCTCCTGCTAATTTGGATGTTACACTAATCAAAATGAACACCATACTTCGGACCGATGGGATTTTTTGAAATGGTTCTAATAGTTCTAAAAGTAATGATAAATAATCTTTATATTAATGTTGATTCTAACAGCAAGCTGAACCCTCCTCCAACCCCGTCTTTGATCCATAGACTTATCTGAGCCTAAACTTAGACCCTGTTATTATTACACAAAAAGATGTGTTCAGACATGTAGAAGATTAAAAAAAATTAAGAACTGTTTGAAAATTTCTCTAAATTTCCATCCTTGTGAAAATGTTTGGCTCTCACAGGCAGAGAAGTGTATAAGCAATTCTCCAGCCTGCGAGCGAGGCGGTGAGTAATGCGTCGTTGGAGGTAGAATGTCGTAATCAGATATAACTGCAGCTCCTGCGAGTCACAGAGAGAAAGAGAAATAGAAGAGGGCAAAGAGGTAATGGAGGGGGGAGGAAGCAGAGAGCATAAACTTTCCTGATTTTTGCCCCATGCAGAGACTGTGTGTGTGTGTGTGTGTGTGTGTGTGTGTGTGGGTGTGTGTGTGTGCGCTTTGAGGGAAGTTTGAATGGAACCCAGACATCAGGGGTTTCTAAATGGGTTTATTGTCCTCCTGCTTCGCTCTGTTTATTTATTTATTTGTGAGCTTCACCATGCATGTATGTGCACATTTGTGTGTATACATTGTGTGTTCATTTGTATGGTGTGACTGCATATATTCTTGTGTGTATGACTGTATTTCAAGGGGATGGACTTAATGACTTCCTCATGAGATTTTAGGATTTTCCAATTCTCCCACTCTCGTCTCAGTTCTCCTCCCTCCATCTTTCTGCCTGCTTGTGTCTCTCTTTCATTGTGTCTGTTTTCTTTCCCTCTCAAATACCTTCTGAAACACACTTGTTCATTTGTTATCTGGGTGGAGCAGCGTTTTTCAGACAGATGCACAAAGAGAAAAGGAGCAAATCTTCTTCGCAAGATCTCAATGTTACTTTAACCTGGTTCAAGTTTATTAAAGCTTTTTTTTTTTTCTCCTCTATGATTTCCTTTTCTAGACACCCTTAACACCAGACAACACTTTCTGCTGCTGCCTGGTGGGATTCTCCCATTAAAAACCCTGTGATGACCAGGAGGAGATGTGTTTTTCATGTTTCCTTCATTCCTTCATTTTACCTTCTCGTCCCTGCTGATGACAATAAAATTCACTTCCCAAGACCGTATAATCACGCTGTTCAGCCATTATCTCCATTTCACTATTTTATTAGTTGTGAAAACACCGAATTGAGAGCAAGGGAGGACAGACATGTGTCTCATAACTCAAAACACAGGAACAAGCTGTAAAAATCTGAGGAAAGCATGGATTCTAATCCTTCGATTGATACCACATTGAAGTCTGTAGATCATACAGCGATTGAGCTCTTATTCCTGGAAGTTTTGGAAAAAACTGACTCATAGAATGTGTCATTCAAGGGAAAACAACTTTTTGTAATCCCTGCCAATAGTGTGACACTGTGTGACTTAAAGCTGAGAGACATGCTGACACTAAACTTTCAACACAATGTCCTTCAAACATACATTGTGTTTGAAGGAAGATGATAAAGTAGATTTGGAGCTGCATTTGTGGTTAAGTGAATTGGGAATAAAAGAATTTTTAACTGACAAAGAAAGGCCAAATGTTATTCAATTTAATTTAAAAAGGCATTAAAACAATGTGGATGTGGACTCATACCCAAATATTATATGCTTAAAGATAGAAATTGAGAAAGAAACACACGTGGATATATGCAGAGGATGTGTGTGCATGTCTGCAGTGTAAATGTTTCCATGTTTTTTTTCATGACCGTGACCTGAGGTAGGAAAAAAGCCAACTGGAAACACATTATACAAGTTTCTCTGACAGACCAGTAAATAAATTCACTTCAGTGCGTATGCATATACGTTATGCATGTTTGTGGCTTCTGCATTGTGTATGAGCTCCTGAACAGGTTTATTTGGATTCAGTCCTTTTTAAAACATTATAGATGGAAGATCAAATGTATAATTCCACCAAACCTTCATTATCCGTGATCCATGAGACCATGTAGAGTGCTTTTATCACCATAAAACGATATATCAGGTTTTTGTTTCACCAGCACCACAGGGAGGGCTGCACATTGCAGCACAAAGCCAGCAAAGCTTGTCAAAATGAAAAAAAATACAGACCTATGGGGAAACTGATTGATGACTAATGAAATGGAATACGGTTACAGTATTACCTTCATATTCTTAACACAGGGATAAAAATCATGTTCATTTTCGTCCCCACAACAATGTTTTATAGCATTAGCCCATTAAAAAACATTTGCTTTTGTTGGAGTTGGTAGTGAAACTAACTCTTTGTTTAAGAGCAAGATAAGCAAAAAATGTCATTTTTTTCCCCTCATTGTCATTACACAGTGTGATGCAAGATTCTCCACCTGAAGAGGTTCGATCTCAAGGGCAAAACAATGAGTTTGGAGGTCAGGTTGTCTTCTGGAGAAAAATAACAGTCCTGGATTTTTGCTCAAACAGATCAACAAGACTTGGATTTTGAAATCATGTGTCGAGGGGACCTCCAGCTGCGCTTGAAATCTGCTGACTCAGCAGTTAGTGAAAGAAGTGTTGAGTAATGTGCCTGTTTGGGACTCGTCATAGTCTGAAAACATCACTGATGAGTCTTATATTCTTCACAAGTGATATAGGATGAAGAGGAGGTTCAGATGGAGAGAATCTGTATGGGCTGAAGTTATCTAGGTGAAAGGGGAGGACGGTCACTAAGTTTAAACTTAGTCTATGTGTGTTTATGCTTATAGAGCTATGGGTGTCACTGGTGCACATCTGGGCAGCTGGTGCAGCTGGTGTGCACTTTATGATTTAGATCAAATGTTTTAATGCATGAAACATTTAGAATCATGTGAACGTGATGAAAATCCTCACATTTCTTTCTTTGCGCTCTGGTAACTGGATCCCTTTCAGAGAGCCGTGCAGTCATGTTTTATATGGTCCTGAATACTGTAAACTATTTACAGTGGCGGGGGGCATTCGCTCATGCAATAAAAATGCACAAAATTCCAAAGATATGGGCTTTCTGGGAGAGGTCTGACTTCTGTCTCCTACGTTTTGATTTGACAGTTTCTCCCCACCCTCACCCACTGAGGTTATTCGAGCTGTGTGATATACAACTTTCTGGACATGCATGCAAGACACCTTTAAGTCGTAAAGTTATCCAGAAACATCCCTCTGGATATCATTTGTGCTGATCTCTGCATTTTTGTCTTGTCCAATGGCCCCCCTTTCTGTAAGAGTTCAGTGTTTAGGAGGTTCTTTTGGCAAGTCACATACATTGTTGGATACGAAAGGAATGTTCCCGTCTTTGTCCAAAGTAGAGTCGCAATAAAAGTAGATAGATTTGCTGGTCGATTGACAGAAAATTAAGCTGAAACAAGTTTTTCACGAAGAAATGCCAAACAAAAACAAAACAAAACAAAAAAATCACCTTAAATGTGAAATATTTTTCTGGTCTTCCATGCTAGCACCATGGCTTTATGAATGACAGTCTGATGGGTGGTCCATCAGTCCACTGCTTTGTCCCAGAGTGAAATATCTCGACAACACTTACATGGGTTGCCACACAATTTGGTGCAAATATTCATGGTTCCTATATGACAAATCCTTATAACTTTGGTGATCCCTCTGACTTTTCAGTCTAGTCAAAAATTCAGATGACATCCTTTTGGTCTTGACTGTTTGTCAGACAAAACAAGACTTTGAAAATATCACTATGGGCCCCTTGGTAATCGTGATGGCCATTCACAGTTTGCTGAATGATTGAATGATCCCTGAGAAAATAATTGGTGAATTAGCCTCATTGGTAATGAAAATAATCATTAGTTGCAACACTAGTTGACTAATTGCTCCATAGCTGTCACAGCATAACATACTTCCAGAAAAGACAACTAAATAAATGGATTTTGGATGTTTTTCTTTTCGTTATCTCAGTTTTAAAAGCCAAGAAAGTTACTTTGATTTAGATGTACTGGTCCCTGCACAGTTAGCAATATCCTCAGTTTATGGTTTTGTCGTTAGTCTGTGTCGTAATGGCTTTTTACCATAGTCATATCTTCAGAAAAGACTTTTCTCCATGACTGTTTTAGTGTCCTCTTAGGAGCTTTATGGAAATATTTCAATCAGACATTTTAATATAGTGGGGACAAAGAAAGAATATATTATAGCCAAACGTTGTATTAAAGTAATTTTTTAAATTCAAAGTCATTTAGAAAACAGCACACCGAAAGAAAGCCATCACGTCCTCTCCTGCCTCTTCACATAAAGTTAACAATAGTTTGACAGATCAGTTTGGTTCTCAGTTTTCTTGGAAAATGTCTGAGGAGCTTTTCAAAAATGCCCCCTTTGTGTGCGAAAGAACCAAAGGTCATTACAGGATATTTTACTGAGATTTGTAAGTCATGGTGATGTTTGGGTGTATGTTGGTATGTTGGTATGAAGGTCAGATAGTGTCCACACACACACAATAAGATAGTGGGAGTATAAAATGGGGATTTCACAAAATCAAAAATGGTTTGATAAGTATAGTTTAATCAATAACAACCAGGTTGTGTGCCACATGTGCTGTGTGTGTGCTTAGGTGAGGGTGAGTGTGCTGTAACAGGTAATAACTATAAATCCTGCTCAGCGTGTTTCTGTGCAGATTCCCGTCTCCTCTTGCCTTTTAACATTCCTCTGAATATGCTTGTAAATGCTACAACCTCATTTTTATGGTTATTACCAGCCCTGTCTTTCTGTACATGCACTCTGTCTGTAGCTTTTTATGGTGATTTGTGTCTGTAGTATGAACTATGTTTCAAGGAAAGAGAAGGGGACATAACAAGAGCCAGTCACCATGTTCCAAGTATTTATGTGCACCCTTCCTCTCCTCCTCTGCCTCTGCACAGCACAGCACGGGACAGTCAGTCCTTTCTGTTGATCAGTGCCAGTCATCTGTTACCGGATGAAGCCTGTGGTTAAAGTGATTTACAGCTGTGAGTCGCTTGTCGTATAAAACTACTTATTTAGGTTTCTGCTGTAAGATTTTATCAAAAGTTTGCTATGTGAGCTGCTAGCTGATTGAAATATTATGGAAGACATGTTCTGCAAATATGATAAATACTGATCAGTATTGTAATTTTACTTCAAGATGTCAATGCAAAGGTAATTCTCCTGTTGATATAACGTTACTCCACCAGGACATGGAGCTCGCTTTTCCGCAAGTGGGCTTTAATTGGAGTAATATAATTTTGGATAAAATTTGATTAAAAACAGCAATATACCTTCTTATTATCACGCAATCTGATTCTGTTTCCTCTTGCAGCACATGTAAGCAGGCTTATCTAGTTTAATCATCACAGTGGACTCAACCTGAAACCTTTTGGGTTCAAGCTGAAATACTTTGGTCTCACATCAAAGTTGTTTGTTATATTACAAATGCATTAATGGTCTCCATGTACCTTGGAAGTAGGTGAGGTTATGCCAGACATCCCTTCTGCACCTTTTGGGTTTAAGTTGTTTTTTCTATGTTTGAGTTTGAACATTGACGAAATCTGATTAATCAGCCTCCATTCATGACTTCATCAATCTATTCGTCTCGTCGTCTTCACTCAGTGATCTCTTCGGTCCTCAAGACCCTGAAATTTAATAATAGATTATTAGAATAAATCCCCAAACATCAACCCCACATATAATTTGTCCCTAGTTTAAATCGTTTACCATCTGTGACATTAACCTTTATTCTATACTTGGCTTTTACAATAAGCTCCAAATGTTACTGCGGTTAAACATAAGATGTGCAATATATTTTGTTGTCAGGAGGTTGGTTCGCTGTAGGATACAAAAGCCATTGTTTGAAATGTTGAAATGTCACCAATAATGAACCTACCGTTTGAAAACAAGAGTCTTTGTTCAGCGATGTGAATCATTTAAAGATGTTGCATACGTGAGTCAAAGGCTGTTGGGTAATGCCGTGGGTTTTGTTGGGCTGCGTGCAGATTTACAAATGCCTTTATGTCCAGTCATGCGTCAGCACTGACTTTCTTTTTTTCCTGCATCAGCATCATGGTAGAAATACTGACAACAAATAGAGAAAGATTTATTTACTGAATACAGATGTTGTGTCATGGCTTGGTGTGTGTTTGCTGGGGAAAATAATTCTGGTTTCATACAACTTGGGACACATTTTCATAGTTTTGGCCATCAGTTTTCATGGTAGTAATAAAATTACAGTCGCGAAATTAATTGTTTTAACCGGGACATGCGGCGAACTCGATAACAAGTCTGATGGATTAAGAAACACAAGCCGCCTGACAATCATACAAGTTTTCCAAAGGGTTGCCAAATGTCTTTGGAAGAGAAAACAAACTGAAAAAAAGGTACCCAAACCTGTCTAGTAAAAGTTTACTGCCACACTCACACCAATCTACAATAAAACATTTGCTCAGCAACAGTTACTGATCCAGTCACAAGAACTGCTCTGGTTTTACCCTAATGTACTTAGATTTTATCATCATGTCATGTCGTCATTGCTTTCACAATGATCAGCACGACCAAGTCAAGGTTATAGTAAAAACTAAACACTAAAACTAGGTGTGAAAAGACATTTTAGTTAATTGAAATAACAATAAAAACTACTACTTGTGAAATGCCATTAGTTTTATTAGCTTTGTCAATTTGCTCATACAGTATTCGTCAACTCAACAAGCATGGGGAGGCATCGGTGAGACTGGGATGTCCGCATGACGAGAGCCAATTGCCTGTGCGTAGTTTTGTGTTTGTGCTGTGATATCAAGTCTGAAGCTCTTCAATCTTGCCCCTGACAAATCCCCCCCATAATTATGATTAAAAAGGAAGCAAAAACTAATACTGAAACTCAAGAAAACTAAACTAAGCATTTGTAAACATTAAAAACTTAACTGAAATGAGAAATGCTGCCCTGGAAACAAACTACTTTAACAAACTAAAGTGGATTGGAATTAAAAAATAGGAAATAAAGACTAATAAAACAATACAGAACTATAATAACTCTGACTGAGTCTGGGGACTGTGCCTTACTGTATAAACTGATTGTACCTTTCTACGTATGCTGATTGTGCCTTTTTCATGTGATAGTACCAACTGTATGTAACTGCATGTTCCTCCCAGCACTGGTGTGAACTGATTCCTACTCCGACTGTACACACAAGATAAGCTGTTTTGGTGTACATCATGATGATTTGCCCCACGCACTGTGTGCTATAAATATCCTGTGTTTGAAACTCTCTGCAGCTCACACTTCTGCAGGGACTGCCGTCTCTTCTTATACAAGAATAAAAGTCAAAAAACAGCTTTGGTGCTCTCAGTCTCACCGTTATCAGGTTTTTCCACCACACGAGCATGTGAAGGGTAGATCAGCAATGTGGGCTGATTGTATGTATGTGTTTGATATAAGCGGGTTTGTCACTGCCAGCCAGATTCAGTTCAGTGAAGCTCAGATGGTATAACAAAACACAGGTTTGCCAAAAGCAGATACACACATTCAGCTGGCAGTCAGTTTATTAGGTACAGCAAGCTAAAAATAATGCAGTCTAATACAAGTGCTCCAACAAATCCTACCTCCTGGATGACGTGGTTTGAGATGCTGTTGTTGTGTTGTGTACGCTGATTTATTGAAGTGGACAGAATAATAAAAACACCTGACCGGGATATCTGGGGGTTCATTTTGGGAAAAGACAATGGTCTAATGTCTCCACCTCTACTGTTCACACTGGGCACTGAAGCTGCTATCAGTATTGGTGTACAGGTTTTGACTTTGACTGTGGGGCTCACCGGTCTCTCTCTTCGGCAGGTAATCACATGCTGTTACGAGTGTTGCCTTCAGTCTACCCCAGACAACCCGACACCATCCACTGTCACCTAGGCAACCTCACTGCGATGATGTCACAGCTGGAGTCCCCAGAGCAACAGCACTTAATAAGACTAATTCAAATGGTCGCCGAGCAACATCCACTTGTGAGTGTTTTTGTAGTTTCATGTGTAGTTGTGTGTTACAAAATAACGCACAATGTGGGTAAATCAAACCATTCACTGTCACTGTGCTATTTTTTAGAACCACATGAGCTGGACTGAATTAACCCACTTACACCGCTGTCACTTTGCCAACGATCTAAATCCATATTATACTCATCAGATTCTTTAAAAGCTTTTTGCTGCCACTATCTTCCTCAGCTCTCCAGATGCATTGTAGCCTATTATTTAAAATGATAATGAAGAACTGAGTCTCTTTAGCCTCGGCAGACGTTATATATTTAACTTGGCTTTGGCTGACATTTGAATATGTGTGTGGCTTTTTTTTTTTTGTAACATTTCTGCCTGTGAGTCAAGCTTAATCAGACTTTTTACCGTCCAACTTTGCCATATCCTGTAATGAGCTCATGTAGAAAAAAGCTCCCGGAACGTAGTCAGAAGTGAGGAAATTGAGCAGAGCATGTGGAGTACACATTTCTCAGTAGGAATTCCCTTAATCCTGCATATTTTGGAGCAGAGCTGCTGATGTTCAACATGAGGGGAAAGTACCACATGCCAGCAAACAGAGCACATGGTGGTAAAACACGGATAGTCTCACTCACATGTGAAGCACTGAAGAGACAAAACCAACCATCTGGACTTATTCTAATCTCCACCCCCCGCACAGATACAGAAAATATTCCTCTTGTGATTGTAGCTGCATTCATCACGATGGTTACCAAATCTTCTGCACCATAATTTTCATTTACTGGAAGCGATGCCGTGGTGAAAAGATTAAAAATGACAAGAATGTGGAACTTTGAAATTGCAAAACTCAGACACATTTTTCCTGAGGAACAGATAATGTTTGATATTAATTTGATTATTCAGTACAAGTGACTCATAAAGTAGCAGCAGGAGGGCCGGCAATTTGGCATTGTTAGTCTGATCCAGTCCAGTCTCGTGCAGTCCAGTGTGACCGGTCCAGTTAATGAGGAGGCGCTGCTCATTCACTCAGTTTGTCCAGACAGTCCGACAGTCGAGCTTTTGTTTATTATTAGTCAGCAGTCTGTTCATCTCACTCCAAGGTCACTCCTCCCACCTCCAGCCTTCATTAAAGATCCATCAAGCCTCTGCTTGCTAATTACCGCCATAATCAAAAAGAATGAATGATGCTTTAACTTTCTTCCCTCTTAATCTTTGTTGTTTCTTCCCACCCATACAGATGTTGAGCCCTCAGGTGCCCGCACTAGTCAGCTACCTAGCAGACCAGTCCCTAACTGAGGCCCTACTGGGCGCACTTGTGGATGTGTCACAGGCCAGCCCTTCTTCTCTGGTCAGCTTTCTGCCAGCTCTAAGGATTGTGGGACAACAATGCCCTGCTCTCCTGGGTCACGTGGCCAAAATCCATGGTGCCGTGGGTGTTATCAGTGAGGTACAAACACACACACACTGAAAACATGAACAACTGAACAACTTTAAAGTAGAAACGCGTGTTTCAGTAGCAGACGGCATGATCGCATATAGCCAGTATGAAATTTTGAAGTCAAAATAGTGAAATAGTGTGAAAGGACGGGAACGAATGGGATCAGATGTGGGTTCATTCTAGTGGACACATGCACACAGGTTGGGAATGACTCATCTTAAATTAACAGGACAAAAGCCAGAGTGGTAAAATCACAGTTTAGTGGGTAACAAGCGGAGACCCTGAGAAGTTCCAGTAATCCCACGTAAAATGATGAATTATCCTTTTTAAACTCTGGTTTTTATACAGATTAAATAAACAAGATACTTTTTTACATATTAAGCTTCACGTTTAGAGGTCCTGGTAGGAGGACTACCAGGTTAACTGTTTCCCCATGTTTGTGCTCAGTCAACAGACTTTTGTCTCCAGCTCCATATTTAGCACGCAGACATGACTGTGGTATTGATTAAGTATATTCCCCACAATGTCAAATGATCCCTTTGCAATTATTTCTAAACTCCAATCAAGGAACATGAAGAGACACGAAGTAAAAGAAAAAACTCTGAAGTGGTGTGTGTTGTTAGCTTTCTGCAGCAAGTGTCTGTGTTATTGTTGCATTGGATGTTTGTAGCAAACAAAGAGGCTGCATTAATGTAAAATTGGCATGGAAATAACACTATTAATGCACCTCAAGTCTGCTAGGCAGTGGGCATACACACACACACACACACACACACCCCTACACACTGAAACAGCCAGGAGTGATTATTTTAATAAGGGGAGGAATCGGCTGCATTCTCACATGACTTGTTCTCTGTTGTCCTGCCAAGTATAAAACACACACTCACACACCGGACAGGCCGGGCACATCCGGAGGTTTTGACTTGCTATCTAACGCCTACATCCGCGCTCATCTGGAGCGTCTGTCCTAAACAAGCACATGTCAACTCTTCAGTGAGTCCTGTCTCTCTGCAGCTGAATAGAGATGAAGAAACACAACAAACCGCTATCCTGGTTAGATGAGAAAAAATCTTATACGAAAGAACAGTCAAGGTGCAGCTCTGTGGGCTTTAACCTGATGGTGCAGGCATAACACAATTTAACGGGATAGTCACCTCAAAAAAGATACAGCAGCTGTATCACAGAGGAGAAAATGTATTATTCAAAAAGAGACAATCTCACCTGAACTACCTGTGTGACTGAACTTCCTGGGTGCTAAACTATATGCTTGCATCAATTCATTGCAGTGGGTATACATTTTTATATATTTTTGGAGGACATGCATTATCAATATTTGTTTCAGAGGAGTCTAAAACTGTCCCATTAGTCCAGGTCAACCCTTAGGTTACACATTTGGCCGCCCTGCAAACTAGGCTGCTAATTTGCCCCTAATAGCACTTCTACTGATGTAAAGAGTGGTGTTTCAGCCATTAAGCGACTGTTATTGAACCCCTTTGCAAAATACTTGAGCTGCTGATTACAGGTCAATTAGCCTAGGAAGTGGAGCACACTGCAAGGTGGCAAGGCTGCTGGCTGACGTAGGGAGTGATGTATGTGCCACAAACGTACACGTGCACTCAGTGGATGGTCAGTCATTAAGCTTCATCATCCACCACTTTTGTCCAAAGTGAAATATTTAAACAGCTGTCTGATGGATTGCCATAAATTATGGGTCAGACATGCACGCCCTCCTCAGGATAGATTATAATAACTTTGGTCATCCTCTCGCTTTAGATCTAAAACCATCATTGGGTTGAAGATTTCATTTGGTCAATATTTTATTTTGCTAACGTTAGCTTTTAGTTTAACTTAGTGATGTGTCTGGGTATGGCCTCACAGGCCCGCTTACGTGGGAGAAGTCTTCTATGGTTTACATTAACACCTTTCTTCTCCTGTTTATATTATCTTTGTCCCCATCTGAAAGTGGTTCAGAGTAGATCCTTCTGTTGGCGAGGCTTTAAAAACCTTTTTGTTACATAGCAACACAGTAAATGTTAACAAACCTACCAGGACACAAGACTTGAAGACAGACCAATAGAAAGGATGACACAAATCATGCACTTGATAGTGTACAATGTATAGCCTGTACATCCACAAATGACATCGCGGCTCTCATCATGTACTCCATGTTCTGTTTTTTTCTCCATGAGTGTTGCACATTAACATGCATTTAGATTTAACTGAGGGTACGTGGGGTCATTTTTGCAGTTCTGTATCTGATCACAGTTCGCGTAAATACTGGATTTAAACAGCCATGAAAATACCTTGAAAGGTGCAAGCTGGAAAACAGTTAAAACTGTGTGTGTATGTTTGTGTGTCAAACTGGACTAATTTGCTGATTTCCTTCAACTTTGCATCCCCAGTAGTCCTATACTATATTACAGTTAGATCATGGCATGAGGGACCAAGATTTGAGTGCTGAGATTTCCCACAACAACTGAATGCACCGTCACATCAGTTAAGACTCCACCCACTGCTGTCGTTATTTAATGGAGGTTGACAATAAAGGTGTCAAACTCAAAAAGTGTAATTCCTATCACTAAGATTTTTTCATTGTGTGAGAGAGGAGACTCTGCTGAACGCACGGATGTAAAATACATGTTTGCAGTGTCAAAACGGTGAGAAGGAGCGATGTTAAAATGTCTTTGACTCCCAACTTTCTGCTCAGTCATCACATCATGTGGCAGTTGGTTGGCACTCCTCTCACATGGAGGCTTGTAGCATCAAATGCGAAAGACCATTTGTTTGTATAGTTGTTTGTCCGCGACCAGCACAAATGATCCTACATTTTCATGTATAAATCATGTATGTGAAGTGAAAATTGTGGGAGTGAGAGTAACTTTAAGAGTAGATCTTTAGACCTCCTCCTCTGCAATCTAGCAATGGTCACCAAGTCCAGCAGAGAACATTTTGTTCCAGTAAGTAAGAAAGATATGAAGAAGTTGAAATAGTATAAATCCCATGGGTTGTGAACATTACACAGTTTTAGTGGAGTTTCTACGTGAATGTATGAATGAGTCGGAAGAGTGAGTGAGTTTTACTTCAAACAAAACGGAGTATTTCTAAAAGTTGATATTTAATATTAGATAATATTTTGAAAGTTGAAAAAGACCTTGGATGTATGAAAGATGTTAAACATTTCAGCGTTTGAAGGAGGCTTTTAGAAGTAGAGAAGAGCTGAAAACGCATGAAAAAGTGGAAATATTTAAACATTAGAAAAATTGCGATGCCAGCATTCACACCAAAAATAGTATAAATAGCATAAATGATAGTACAATAGTATGAATAGTTTGTATGTCCCCCATAAGGTTTGTGCTGAGAAGCCTGTGTGTACAGAGAGCTGAGGTCACATATGGGGCTTGCCTGACAGTGCATGAGATAATTGTATCAACTTGTGTTGTGCAGACGCAGTAAGTAATGCACGATTGTCCACGCAACGCTGTGCAATGATTGGTAGGATGAAGTCACACACTATAGTCGGCGTGTAATGTGATGACGGTGACAGCAGGACAGGCTGAGAGCTCCCACTCTCTCTGTTCCTCTGGGTCCATTTTAGGCAGTTTAGTGACAATTTGGGGAAATTAACCAAAGGGGGAAACATGGCATGAATGTCTTTAGATGAAGCGAGCTGCTTCACATTCACACATACACACACACACACACACATGGAAAACGCTGGAAACCATAATAAAGTTTTCTGTTCCTCCAGGGCAACCTTTCCTCCAAAAGCTCCCTTCCTGCTCAATCTTTTTTGTCGAAGAACCTGCCAATCCAGCTGCAGCACAGACACAAACACACACACCGACACGCGCACACACACACACATACACACACACGCAGTTGGTCAGACCTCAGTGTCCTGTCTTTCTTCACATTGGAACCATTTGGAAAATAACCCATGTTTTTCTGGGAAATGCCTCCACAGAGGCCTCCTGGTGATGGCAGTGGAGACTACCTCCTGTGGGTTCGTGTTTGTGCCCTACACATTTGTACTTGATTGTAACAGGATTGCACAACATGCTCTCTGGCTTCCTTCAGCTCCTGAAGGGAGTAAGTCTATATTGTGTTTCTGGTCTTATTGTGTGTTAGATGAGCATATATCACCATGTTCATCAAAGTGCGCTGAAAGAAAGAAACCCCCAAGGCTGTTAACATTGGCCCCTTTTACACTGCCTTCTCTGTTATTCTGCCTCGCCGTCTACGGTCAGCATACTTGACTTACAGACAGACTGGGGGGTCATTTTTGTTTGCCTTTGACCCGTCAGTGGAGGTAGTTACAGAGCTAAATCAACACCTGTGTAAAAAAGGAAGAGGTGGCTGGATGGGAGGCCACTAGACACCAGTGTTGTCTCACACGTCACACCTCTTTTATTTCTAGAAAGCCGGTAGGCTATCCAACAGCACACTTTGGGTTGACCAATTAGCCATCATGTTTGGTTCAGTGTGAACCAAACAAAAGCTAAGCAAAGCTGGCTCCATAGCGAGCCTTCTTTACCGCGATATAGCACGATCTCTGAGGATTAGGGCCATGAGGACAATTTATTTGAGTTCTGACTTTATTCTCAGAATTCTGACAGAACCCATAGATCTAGATGACTGCGCTCCAGTGTTTTGTGAAATACTAGATTGTGTTACACTCTTTGCTCATAGCTTAAAGTTAATTTTGTTGTAAAGTACCATGAGCCAAAACTGTTGAGAAGAAATGGCTGATTTGTGGAAGTGGAAGTCACTGGTGGTGAGGACGATCGTAGGATCATAACTGCAGGAAAAAAACCCATTTATTTTCAACACAAAAATTGAGAATTAATTCACAAATTTAACTTACAAAGTCACAAACTGTTTGAATTGACTGAAAAAAACAGACGCGTTTGGGTGTATTTTTGGCGGAGGTTTGCTCCTCTATTCCTCATTAACATGCATTTAATTAATCAATCAGTAGTTAACATTAAGTTTTGATTTCACTTTCAAAGTTTGACTCATCTCTCCCTTGATATGTATTCTCATCGTCACAAATAACTAATGCGCTCTGGGAAAGAAACTACACATTCATGCACACAGCAGTATCTCCATGGGGCTTGTTAGGGAGAGAGTTGGTGGTTGTGTGCCAGACTGCAGCTCCAAAGGAAGCTGAGAGATCAGCGCACTGATGAACAATCAGGGGAAACTAAGCGACCAAGCAAACAGGGAAAGAAAGGAAAAAAAAACAACAGATTAGTGAGAAGAGAAGGGATTTGGCTTGTCACTGGAGTAATGCAGTGTTTTCTTTTTATATATTTATATATTTAAAATGAATTTTTTTCAACAGATATCTCTTGCACACGAACACGTGTGCTACTACTGGAGGAGATTGGCTCCCAGTGTTTTTGGAATCATGATAATAGAGTGATGAAAATGAATGGGCCAAGTTGTGCGTTTATGTATGTGTATTTATGTGTAGGTCTGCTTGTGTATTTCTGCACACATGAGACAGAAAGAACTGATTTCCCTTTCCAGATCGTCATCTGTCCCGTCAGATCGGCACTTTGGAAGAGTACCAATTACTCTACCATAACTTTTTGGAGAACACGAAAACTTATAATTAAATACAACTGTTCCTTTGTTAAAACTTCCTGTTATTGTCCTCTTTTGCAGGGTTTTATAGAAGAATTTGGTCATGAGTTAAACCACTGATGTGTTTAGAACATCAATTCAGGGCCAAATGCTTTTTCCACACAATTAAACACGATCTGTAACGTTCGGTGATTAGGGAGGGCTTCATATGACCTGGCAGGCTTTTAATAGTCTTACTGTAAAATCTTTCACTTGCAAACTGTAAATGATGCAAGTTGTGCTTATGCTGTAATGTTTGGAAGTATTATGGCAAGTCCTTAAAAAGTCACATCACTGACAATAAAAGCCTGAACTGAGTCTTTCTACCTGCAGCCTGTGCTCCAGGCATGCTGTTTCATTTTTGTGTTGGACCTCACAAACTCCTAAATACCTGCTTGGCATGTTGTTACAGTACCAAGTCAAGTTCTACCTTTTCTGGTAGTTTCAGCATCCTACGCTTGTGAAACATGCCCAAACTGTGCAGTAACTGCATTCTTCTCTCCCCATTACAAGGTGTGCTCGAGCTCTGCAAGCACAGGTTGGCTCTGTCGGTCTTCCTGTCCCTCCATCAATCAATCCGTTTGTCTCTCAGTCAGAGGAGCAGCCGGAGGTCTTTTTTCAGTCCAAGCAGTGTGCTTGTGTTTTCACAAGATGGGGGAGTTCTGTCTGCTTTAGTTCTGACCTAAAACACAGAAAGGGAAAAAAGAGGAAGAATCCTGCCCCTTTTATTTGTCCATTATCATAATGATTTGACTGGTTTACACCACTTCTGTCTGTTTTTTGTTGGGTAAGGTTAACCTTTCACTTTTAATAAAGATTCAATTAAAGTGCATGTTCCATTTGCAGGGCTGTATTGATTATAATTTAGCATATTACAGAAAACACATAAAAGAGAGAATGAACCTTTATGAGTACAACAACATGCATAACAGAGATTTCTTATTCTGTGTGAAAGGTGGGCAGGTCATATATGTTCTGGGTACAGTTTGCACAAACAGCAGGCTTAGAATGATGAAATGTGGGTGTATGTTTGATACTGGAAAAGTTTGGGAAAAGAAGTTTACTGAGAGCCAGCTGCATGTGTTTGCATTTATTTTTGTTTGTCGTGATTTAGAAACAAAAGAAGTTCCACCAAACCCCCCAAACTGCTTGGAAGTGTAAAACTAATGTGTGTCCAATAAGATAGAACACACTGTTTATTCACCAAAACACATGCAGTGGAACGAGACTTTTCTACAACACTGGACCCATTCTCTGTGACTTTCAGTACACAACATTAGAAACTACTATTGAACTGGGTGGGGTTTTTTTTTGTAGATTAAACTTCCTGGTCATTTAATTCATTCTTTCTTTCTCCTTCGTGTTGCTTTTGCCAGCATGGACCACAACATCATAACGTTTTGTCCCTCTCTCTGTTATCACCTCTCTGCAGACTCATGCTCACAGCTCGTTGGTCTACCTGGTGTCCCTCCTGGGCAGCATGGAGCACAGCTTTCACCACACGCTGCTGCTGGAGATCAGAGCTCTGACCGACCGCTACCCGTCTTTACTGGGAGGCTGCGGTAAAGACATCTACAGGATGAGCAACTCGTTCACTGCTATAGCCAGACTGCTGGGGAGGAGACTGGAGGAGAGCACGGCCATGCACTGCAGGTTGGGACAGACACACTTACAGGGACTGACATCCTCTTACAGTGTGTTTGTTATGCACACCTACCCATAAATACACCCACAGAGCCTTACTACATCTATCTATCTAGCTATCTATCTATCTATCTAAAATCCCATGCGTAATTATGCATGTATACATTAATGCAATTATCCCCACATACTTAGAAGTTTTGGTTTCTGGCATTTTGGATAATGTGTGTTTTTGCTTTCTTTCCAAAGCACGTAACTCCCCATAAAACCACCACTTATTGTTTTTACATTTCTGTTTTTCTACAGATTAAACAAACAAGATATGAAATGTTAATTAGTTGAATTTCAACGTGCGGGTTGGCTAACCACGATAGCTGAATCCCCAGTTTTTGTGCTGAGCTAAGCTAGCCGGCTGCTGGCTGTTGCTTTATATGTAACATACAAACGTGAGATGGTGGTACCGATCTCCTCATCTAACTTTTCTCAAGAAAGCTAATGAGGATGTTGAACTGTTCTGTGAAATGTATGGATTTAAAGACACAGGATTAAACAACACCAAACAAACTAATGAAATAAACTGAATCTTTGTGGTGAAAAGGAAAACTGATCTGACAACAGAGGAAGCCGAAACTATTTTCTCATTCAGAATTTGATTTTGGAGATTTAAATGGATTCCTCATGGTCTGTAAAATCGTTACAGAGATCTACTGTTCTGCTTATGTTTATGGAGGCATGGGACTTGAGGGACTTTCTTTAAAATTTTGCATAAACATCCACTTATACTCAAGAACAAACTGATTAGATTTCAAAGGTCAAGGCCACTGTTACCTCACACAACACAGCACAAGTCACACGCTGAATATGATAACAGTTCACACTAATAAGATAAACTGATGAGGGGGATGATATTTTATATGCCAAATGCTCTTAAAAAACTCCTTTTTATTCAAAGCCATAAGAGGCAAATTGTGACCATATTTCACATTTGGTTGCATATTGAATCGTAAACACTAATCTTGGGTGTGGACGTGCATAAACTGCAGCTTTGACAGGTTGGTGATGGCATATAAGTCATTCTAGTCTTAACTAGCTTCTTTCTAAGGCTGATGTCATCCTGCATCAGTTTAAGTATTTTTTTGTTTAGCCTGTGGTCCTGTCAGGGCTTTCAAGTTAGAAAAAGGTGATGGGTCATGTACATCACTTTACCACTCAGGATTGAACAATATTTGAATCAGAGTCTGATAATAAGTGTTGGGTTGTTTGCTTGTGTCGTAAAGCAGCGTCTGCTCAGTCCACACACAGCTCTGATGAAGCAAATTCGCAAGTCTTTTAATGTACAATATCGAAAGTCATGAAAAGTGACTGTGCTTGTGCATGCACAACATGAGAGGACAGCTTGCACATGTGTCTGTGTGGATTTATGTGTTTGTGTGGGTGTGTGCGTGTGTGTGCATGTGTTTGCATGTTAATGTGCATAAGTTGACTGGGAGTCATCTGGCTGCAGTGTAGGAACGACAAGCACAGCCCTCTCTGAAATAAGAACATTGTGTGCAGGATTGGAGGCTTCCAAAGGCTTTGCTTGGGGTCTTCTGGAAGAAAGATAGAGGGAACGTGGGATTGAGTGAGGCAGGGTGGTTCAATAGTGAAAGAGCAAGGGGTGAAGACAGAAGAAAAACAACGACGGGGCAGTTGGAGGTCCTCTTTCAGCAAACAAGTGGAGTGTTTAATGAAGTTATAAAGGCCACTTGTGGACAAAGACAGAAAGAGAGAGAGAGATGGAGGGAGGAAGGGAATAATTAATTAGTGTTAGAGAGCAAAAGAGAGGAGACAGGCACCATAGTGAGGGACAAAGAAAAACAAAGCCAAAGAGAGAGGTGAAAAGGTGAGATGTAGCTAGCGAAAGAGGGAGAGAGGGGGACACATGGGGTGAGAGACACAGAAATAGAGTCAGTCATCATGAAAAAATGGGAATTACAGGAAAGCTGGCCAGAAGGGGAGGGAGGGAGGGAGGAAGGGAGGGGGGGAGGAGGATAATGCGGCTACTGAAATCCATCCAAATGTTTCTGTCCAGCTTCATCTACATGCCCACCACCTGCAATCCAGCCCTTTGCCCTCTGTGTGTGTGTGTGTGTCTGTGTGTGTGTTCTACAGAGTGGACGAGGCGTGCCCGCCATCTCCCCGTGCGTCTCTTCCAGCAGGAGGAGGAGGAGGAGGAGGAGGAGGAGGGGGGTCAGAGCAGCGGCTGCAGGTGAAGATCCAGGCCTTTGAGGAGAAAATGGGGGAGGAGGGGGGAGAGGAGGAGGCGGAGGAAGACTCCCCTGCGCCCCACCGACGCTACAGCCTGAGCCAAGCCGTCAGGGAGGAGAGACGGGAGATGAGATTCAACAGGTCGGTTGGTGTGTAACTGCACGAGGCTCTGCTGAGTATCAGATGTGACTTTTTATGAAGAATAGACTGTTATCACTGTCACTGTGGGGCCTGGTGGATTTTATTGATTTTCAGTCAAATTAACAAGAGATCCTTCGAGCCAAGGAGACATTACTCTGTGTCTGTTTATTGAAGAAAACTCTAGAAGATCGTTTTATCGTTTTTTGACTATCGTCAAAAGTTTTTGTTGTGTTTTTTCTTTACTCACACGTCTATGTAATTCATCTTTTTGGGTAAAGTATAAACGTCATATCATCGTATAGAATGATTTTTAACAAATCCTGAGCAGGGAATGACTTGCTGAAGTCTTCCTTGGTGCTGCTGTGAAGGCCTTTACTGCAGCCATCTTGACTTCTTATTAGTTTTTGGAGCTTTTTCCTCATTCTGGTCTTCAGATGCTTGTTTGAAACTCCCCTCCCCTTTCTATGTCCGACCATGTCTGTAGCTTTGGACAACAGTTCAACATTCAAACACACCTCAGGCTGTGATTGGACAACTGTGCGGAAGTAAAGAACCGGCCAGAGTTTGAACTTTTCCCTTAAGCTCTATTTTTTCACTCTTGTCACAACTGTTTCTGTCGCTTTTCGTGCAATTTCGTGCAACACAATAAATGCCTTTCTGGAGTGACACAGTGTGCACAAACAACATCACATCTTGCCCCCTCTCACAGCCTGGCACAACAGTTCAAGTGACTACCCTGTGCAATATTCAACTGAAAGTCTTTTTAAGCTTAAAAAGCAGTTGGCTAATGACAGCAGTTTGTTTACAACCAAATGGACATTCACTCAAAAGTCAGATACAAAGTCAGTGTCAAAAGTATGGTTATGCCCACAATTATGTAATTCTGATTGATGTTTTTCTCCTCATATGTCAACAGTGTCCACTTGAAGCTTTTTGCTTCAGTGATTTGCCCACAGAACCCTGGAGCCAAACCAAACCCTGGTGCAGGGTGTCAAAAACAGGAAGCAGACAGAATTGAAATAGTTTAGATCTATAACTTTTGGTCTCCCTCAGGTCAAAGAGCCTCGCCCTCCACGCTGTACGCTCACGCTCCGTAAACTCAGACACCGGGGAGGACGGTGAGGGACTGGAGCCAAGCCCAGACAACATCTTCTCCAACACGCTGGCGAACTCACACTCCGAAAACCAGGAAGTACCACCTACTGAGAGGAAAGTGACGGGTGACGTCTCGATGCCCGTCACTGCTGCCCTGGACAGAGGGGCCAAAGAGGCCGAGAGAGGCCAAAGCAGAGAGAAGGAGGAGCAGGGTGAAGCCGACAGACTCTTCATCCATTTAAGAGACAATATGGAGGCGATCAGGGAGTTCTGTAAAGACATGGTGCAGCAGATCCCCATACCGGAGCAGTGTGTGATAGAAGGTAATGTGAACATGACTGCAGCTTTTTCAACGCTCTTGAAACAATGTGACGACAGTGTTAATGGTCTATGCAGTCGGTGGATAATAAAAGTGTGGTAGACAGAGAGAGGCAGGGGGAGGGTTTGTGTAACCTGCTGAACCTGAATGAGATTACAGTCAGATGTGGTGGCTGGGCCTGATTAATGATGTGGTATGAATACGCCTCCTGTTCGCCCCCCTCCCTCCCACTTTCACTCTTTATCCCACGTACACACATATGCACACAGATGCAGCTTTGCAAAGCAGTCACTTGTGAGTTGATTAGTATCTCCTGAGCCCCATTTGGATTGGGATTTATTTCTGCAGGGGGTTTAATTTTTAATATTACATGTGCTGATCAGTGGTTGTAATACCATCCAGAGGGCACATAAAGTGCTACTTCTATCTCAGTATTAGTTACAGTCCTGAATACTTGTTTTTTGGCCTCCAATAATTCTGTCGGGACAGACAGCTTTGATTGATATGATGTATGTCTGGCTTTTTCTGTGTTAAGAGCTGTGTCTCCAGGTATTGGGTACAAATCAGCCCAGCTGGTGAAGGACATCATATGATTATGATTAACCCCCCCTAGAATAGGGCCTCAGATTGGCTCTTTGATTTTCCCAGAGGGGAAACATTATTGTTACTTTGTCATCTTTGTCCCCCGCTGGGTTTTCATTATATTCAACCCACCGAGCATAAAACACAATAGATGCAAACATTGTGATAAATATCTAGTCTTTGCGATTCAGATTGGCGTCACCTCAAAGGTGTCAGACTAGAAAAATGATTTTCAACATGTTGCATCACATGAAAAATGATGGACCTTTGTCTGTCAAACATTAGCAGCAAACCAACCTTGAAGGACGTATTTATATTAGCAACAAATTCAAAGAAAAGACCAAAACCTCTCTCTCCCTCTCTCTCTCTCTCTCTCTCTCTCTCAATACGCTCTGATTTCCTCACCCCACCTGTGGCTTTGAGTCCCAAGACCTTTTTAATCTGGAGTGAAAGAATGTACCTGAGCCAAACGCTGTGGGCCAAATGTCACAGAGCTAATTTGCTAATGGGAAAATTAATCAAGGTTCAGAGGCAGGGAATTGTTTTTGAGGTGGGCAGGGTCATTATATTCAGTTACATCTACACAACAGAGTCAGGTTAAAGTAGAAACAGATGAAGGTTGTGCATACATGTGTAGTATGCATTACATACATGGGTGCAGTTTGTGTGTGTGTGCACACATGCTTTTGTAATGGGGGGGGGGGGGGGTCAAGCAGTTCATGTGAAAAAAAAACAATGAAATGAGAAACCTCTTCTGTCTCCAAACTAATGTAATCCATTCTGTAAAAGTTTATAATCCATTTTCACATTTTCCCTCTCATTCTTGTCATATTTGGGGATTTGATTTATTTTATTTTCATTCGTGTCCTATTTGATTTCTGCTTATTTTCCATTTCTCAATTCGACTTGCTTCAGTCTCACTTGGAAGAAACAGCTTCGTGTCCATCTTTGAGCAGTTTCTGTCATCTTATCCATATTGGATCTGGTGTTTTTCAAAGTAATCCCAACCCTGTAACATAAATCATACGGCTAAATACAGCCGACACCAACATGAAAATATAATGAAATGCAAAAAATGTCTTGCATATAGACGGATATTTGACAAGATGGACACATTTGACACAAAATACATTGAGCTGTGCAACAGGAACTCCAGGGCGTTACACACTTGTTGTTTATGTGCAGACATTCTCATGCACAAAGTCAACAATACACACCAGTTCACACTTTTGAAACAGTACAATCCTTCCTGTCTGAGCCATCTGCAGCAGTGAGCCCCACCTATGGGGACACGGCTTCATTCCTTTGAATGTATTAAGAACGGTCAAAGCCCACAGACACACACACACCTACCTACACACAGACACGCAGCACTAGACTAGACAGAGGTGATGATATCTTGATTGACAGAAGAGGATGTTATTCCTCCGCCTTTGGCCTTAATGTCATTTTAACTAAGAGGCAGCCAGGAGTCATACGCGCAAACACAGACACACACAGACACACACTTAAAGCAGGAAACGAGACAGAAAATAACAAACTCCTCCTTTGGCCTGTGCTTAATTGGTTAAATCTGAAGTTTAATGTAAACATACACTTTTTTAACACACACACATAGACACACATTTATTCCTCATCCCATAATTGGTGCTTTGCATTCACTCTCTTGTATTAAGTCGCTTAATGAGAATCAACCCCAAGGCACTTAGGATATGATGTCACAGATGGTCTCAGCTGGTTTGATGTCATCATTGCTGCTGGCTGACCTACACATGTGCTGCTGACCCTCCATCCCAAGGGATGAGGATTTCATAGAAGAGTGCTCATGTATACTTCATCCAAACATCTGCACACACACACATACACACACACGCGCGCACACTGACACAAAAAATATACAGCATCACTGACCATCGGATACAAACAAAGAGACACGTGAGGCGTGAACAGACACATATTTTAGTTCTTACACATGTAGATTTAAACATTTATCTCTTATAGTTTAAGAGAACATTTACTTTGTGCATTTTTAAGGCACAAGTTCATCCCAAAGGTGTGACGTTGCTGATCAAGGCATGCGATATAATACTGCATTAGCTCTATTATTGATCCATACAGTTATGACACTTGCGTTCTCTGGCATGTAACATTGTTAATGCAGAATAACAAATGAAGGTGAAGTTTGGCTCTAAATCACTTTGAGCCACTCCCGTCACCTGAAGCATCGATGGTTTTATTTTCTTATTAAACCTTGTAGCAGATATCCAGCAAAACTCAAGTGTGAAAATAACAATTTGCTGTTTTATGGGAGATTTTGTGCCACACTTTCTGTCAGACCTATTTGTACTGCATAGAATTGATTTTTACATACATACAGCCAAACTAACGTCATTTTCACTGTGTGACATGAAATAAAATGAAACACTGAAATGAAGCATTTTGAAAAGAAACCTTCATTGTTTCATTTTGATCACCAATCTGATCTACTAGATGATTTGCACGTGAAGCGTTGGCCTGTCACTGTTTTCCTCTTATTGGCTGAGAGCAGGGAGGTGGTGGTGGTGGGCCGAGGAGACTGATGATTAGGAGATGCAGTGTCCTTGCACGCTATGAATCACTCTGTAAATATGTACTATATTGGTTACACAAGTCCATATACGTGCAAGAGACAGAGAGAAGCACACAGAGAAAGAGGGCTAACTGAATTTAGCTTGGGAATTTTGCTTTAAGGTGGGCGGCTTCTCAGCATTGTACATTTGTGTTTGTGCGACAGACTCAAATCGAGGATGTGTGGCCAAGCTGTCGTTCTCCTGTCCTCTTAAGGGCCACTACTGTCTGTACGCCAAGTCCTGTTTCAACCTGACCAGCCGACAGCCTCATCTTTGGATACACATCATGCTGCTACATCTACAGGTGCACAGAAAGCTGCAAACACACGTCATTGTGTCTAAAAGCATTTATACACATCCAGTACTACTAAACTTGTATCACTGTGCTAAAATGCTCCATTTTTAGCTAGTTTTTGTTGCTGTATTCTTTTCTCTCTCTTTTGACCAGAGTAAGTCCAGTGTCCCTCTGCACTCCCGAGACGAATACGTCCAAAGACTTGCCTCTCTTTGGGAGAAGACGCAGCTAAAAGGAGCTCACAGCTTCCACATGGCTATGACACAGCAAACCACCCCACACAGGAAGGTACTGGATCACAGTGTGTGTGTGCTCTCTGTGTGTGTGTGTGTGTGTGTGTGTGCGCACATGCTGCTTCCTGCTAAAAGCTATCTGTCTCCAGCAGAGGGGATGAAGTCATCGGTGGTGAAATAAATTAAGGTTCAAAGTTCAACATCCACTTTGTTTAAATACGGAAAGCACTAAATGGACATTTTGGTATACAAGGCCTCCGCTCACCCTTCATCTCTTCATCTCTATCATGCTTGTATACGTGTGTGTGTGTGTGTGTGTGTGTGTGTGTGAGAAAGATTCAATTACAGTAAGAAAACCTGACGAAACGAGCCAAAAACAGAGGTTGTACGTGTGTCTGTGTGTCTGTGTGTGGCTATTTCACTGACTGTTTTTGTAAGAGTGTGTGGACGTGGGTGGTGTTCCTCACGCTGCCCCTTCATAATGTGACAGGCTAAGTAGTCGCTAGGAAACAATTAGACCCACAAAGAAAATACAGCTGTTGTTTCTCTAATTGTGTGTTGTGGCTGAAATGAGACGTACGAGCTGTGGTTACCATATGGAGCATGGACATTCCCAGTTATTCATGAACACACACACACACACACACAGACACACACACACACACACACACACACACTAGCAGTACACAGGGCAGGAGGACTCATGCTGTGTGACACACAACGATTCAAACATGGTCGTAAGCTTCCGCCCGTTCACTGTATCTGTCTCCAGTAAAATCTGTGATTTACCTGCTCAGTCACCAGTAAAATATGCTTCCTGCTGCTCTCAAGCAGCCCCAGCTGGACTGTTTGTGCCTTAAAGGAATAGTTCAGCATTTCAAAAACTACATATTTTCTTGTTTGAGAGTTAAAAGATCAATATGAAGCTGCAGCCAGCAGCCAGTTGGCTTAGCTTAGAGTGGAGTCAGGGGGAAACAGGTAGCCTTTCTCTGTCCAAAGGTAACAAAATCCACATGCCAGCACCTCTGAAGCTCACTATTTAACACATAACATAACACTTGATTAGGCTGTACACAGACACTGTAAAAAATGTAGTAAAAAAACTACAAATGCACCTACTGACTTTCCTCCCCTGATACTGATTCTGATACCAGAACTGAGTATATCAGCTGTGCTGGGAAGTGCCGAACCAATAACAGTGCTCTCTTTTCCCCAAATTTAATTAAATATGTTAACCTCTCTGCGTGGAGCTGATTAAAGGGTCAGTGTACGAAAAAGATATGAGTCCTGCCTGTTTTGTCACAGTTAGGGAGGAGAAAGAGAGTTACGCTTAATTGAACTGAAACGTGTGAGATGATTTTGAGCTGAAAAGGCTGTTTTTACTCTGTTGGATGTTTAGATGATTATGTGCACAGTGCTGAAAAAAACGAGTTCCACTTTAAAAACATGTAACGGTCGGTCCGCGTCATATCATGTTATGACAATGACATTTTACCCTGTTTCAATACAACCTCAAAACCAAAAAGGCAAAAATGTATCTGTCATTAGAAAACTATGGGGAGTAAAAAATGGATACTGCCAACCACAAAAGCCATTAAATACAAAAGCCAGTTTTCACAGTGACTGCCTTCACATTAAAACGTGTTTGTCGACAGGTACATGCAGGAAGTGTATATGTACCAGCAGCTTTTCCATACATTAGCTCACTGTTTCAAATTATTAGAGCAAAGCATAAAAACTGTAGATCAGAGATGTTTTGCATATTTCCAATTGACTTAATATGTAGGCACTGGTCCAATCCAACAGACATGCCAGGTAGACGGGGTAAACTAGAATGACAGTGTGTTGAAGGGAAACTTTGCCACATTGTACGTTGTTGGTAAATGTAGTCAGCTGAAGCAATAAATACCTCAGTGCATGAATCAGAGTTCTCCTGCTGCAAATCTATTATCTCACGTTTCTTACAGCACCAGCACCGACATATGACGAGGTAGGTGACAAACGAGAACGTTTTGTGCACAGCTAGTGTGCAGTTTTTGAGATGCTCTCTCATGGTGAGTAAGAACTTAAAGCCTTAACATTATTTGAATAGGTGAGTCATAAAAATTCACATACATTTGCTATGGGGAAATTAGCTATATAGACCCAAACCATATTTTTTCTATCTATTGCTTTAATGGACTACATTTACCATTAACACTGATTTAAAATGGCCAAATGAGTCTGAGACTAGACTCATCTCATCATTTCAGCACCAGGTGAAGCCACAGAGGAAGATAAATTTAAAAGGAGAGAGGGAGGACGGTTTACGACCCCCCCCCCCCATTCATATGCTCTGCATTTCCTATCTTCTCTCTTGCCCTCCCTATAAGTCCTACAGCTTCACTGCTGTCACTGTCAGCCAATCAGAAACACATGTAGTGGAAAACGAGATGAGAAGAGATGTAAAGGGAGGAAACCTATGACAAATATTAAACAGAGAAGGTTATTGATCGTGTCTGTTCTGAGAGGGAGATTTAAAGGAAGACTGTAGGGCTTTATGAGGCTTCAGAGATTTAAGAGGGACTTATGAACAGCCTCTGACAACTCAGTTTACTAGTTTTATGACAACGAGGATAATAGGAAGCCAGAGTGAGCGAGGAAGAGAGGGATGAGCAGAGGTAAGAGCTTCAAGAATGGGCAAGGGGGGGAGTAGGAGGGAAAGGTGACTCTGAAGGTAAAGGTTGAGAAAGATCTGGTAATTAAAAAAGGTAAATAGGTTTGAAGCATGGAAATAGTGAAAAAAAAGGTTGGGTTTGGACATAAAGATGAAAGATAAGATTAAACTAACGTGAACCTCAAAATGTGAGAGCTGCACCATCACTGTGTTTATCACAATAGACATAAATCAGAATGAGGGAAGAAAGAGGGGTGAAAGAAAAGGATTTTAAGTTTAAACTTTAAAGAGATCTGAGAAAGAAAAGGGTGACTGGAGATGTAATGAGGAGAGAGATGAACGGATCAGATGGAAATAACAATTATCACTGATATGAGGAGAGGAATATTTAGTTGGGTGCATGTGCTGCTGACATGGAGAGATGAGGAGCAAGAAAAGGAACATGTGAAGAGATGCAACTGAAGAGGAGAGGAAGAAACAGGGAGGGGAAACAGCCAATTGTGGAGACTTGGTATAAAATTTTCACAGAGGATGTGGTATAAGAAAAGAGGAAGGGAAAGAGGAAAAGAGGGAAGACATGGCACCAGATATGATGGCAGACTGAGCAAAGTGGAAGTCTGAGAGGGGAGATACTCAACAAGTATTGGTTTACCTTTTGTCTGTCTTTTGCCCAAAGCGGGAGCGTTTGTTGATACAACTTTGGTGGGGATAAAGTTTGGTGGAGGAAGAGGATGAAGGAGTAAGGCTGAGAACCAAGAGATAGAATAAAGCTAAAGGCAGAGCTGGGAATGAGATTAGATAAAGATATTTGGGGAAGGAAAAGATGGAAAAAAAAAGGGGGGGGCCTGATGGGAAGAAGAAAGCAAGAGCTGAAGCAGCAAAAGGATTTGGGACCCCTGAATTCTCATCCATGTATGCCCACACAGGTTTATGTAAATAGACAGAAGTGGAGCCTGTGCCTTGTTTATTGTCTTCATTAATCTCCCCTCCACTCCCCTCTCCAACACTCCCACTTCTTATCCACTCACCTGTCTCCTGACTAACACTCCCCTCTCTACTTGTCTTTCTGCCTCCACCTCCCACTGCCCTTTCCCTCTCTGTCTCCGGTTAAGTTTATTCAGACGACCTAAAAAAATCTTCTCTGTCCTCTCGTCTCCTCTTCTGCTGTCATCTTCTCTCCTCTCCAGGTTCAATCTCATCAACCAGTCCAGCATGTCTAACTGAATTCAGACGTTCGATGCTTAAACTTTAAACTTAAAATTAGTTGTGTGCCAAATTATTTAATCAGTTAATGAAGGATTCTTTAAAATGTGAAAATAACACATCTGCTAATAGAATTACCTTTTTTTTTTTTTTTTCCAATCGAATTAACATTTTATCCAGGAGTTTAAAACAATAGTGCACCGATTTAGCATTGCACTGCTATAACATTGCTGGACTTACAAAGCAAGAAATCAGAACCAAGTATCAAAACACGATGCAGTAAAACCAGAGATATCAGTTATTTTTTACCAACACATTCAAAGCCTGGCACCTACATTACCCACCATCAGTTCAGTTAGAGATTTGTGTGTTATAATAGTAGCTGCTAATGTATCCTGGAGGCACTTGGCTTAAGCTGAGATGAGAAGCAGACGACGGAGGTCTGAAAGCATCTCTCTAACTCACACCCACAGATTTTTTCATTTTCAAAGTTGTAGTCTTCAGCTCCAACCGTTGTTGACTCCAAGGTTCAATCTGGTGACATTAAAGGTTTAATACACATTTTTTAGACTTCCCAAGACACATACCTTGCGGATCAGCTGGAATCGCAAGATCACCATCACACGAGAATCCATCTTTCGAGGCGCTTGTGGCTGAACGACAATGGTGTGGACCAATCAGTGTAAGCTGTGGGTGGGGAGAAGCAACTTTCTGTTCAAAAAACAGCGATGGCTGCTGCAATGGTTAGCTCAGGTGCCGCTAAAGCAACAGTTACATCTGAGCTAGAGAGTATTTCTTCATTGAAAGAAGAGCAATGAAAGGCACTTCTCCTGCGAGTTTTAACTACATTATGTGTTTCATTGATCTGATTTGTTGAAGTTAGCCTGTGTTAGACAGATGGTTTATCAAGTTTTTATTTTTTTGCAAACAGTGTCTGTGGATTACTTCCCAGATGGAACAAACCATCTGGTGCATAAGGTTACCAAGACACACGCTGATGATTAAAATCAGCGGAGTTCCCCTTTAACAAAAATTACAAAAATAAGTAAGACAAAAAGGATAATAGTGGAAACCACTACTCAACCCCGCAAACCCTAATGGCTGTTTTTTTTTTATTTTATTTTTGTAAGGCAGCATTTTAAAACTGAATATGAGAACAAAATTGTTTTGGACAGTTTTTGCAGATTTGGTCCAGCTCTCCTTTGTCTGCCTGCAGTCGTCATCAGTCATGTGCACTATAATCTTGCATCTTGATCAAATTATAATAATGATCTTCAAACAATGATAGAGGGAGGGCGGGTTAGGTGCAGAAGGAGAGAGAGAGAGGGGGTGTATTGAAAGGGTAAAGGGGGTTGCATAAGGATAGACAGATTATATTCAGAATCACATAATCCAGCCATTGTTTCTTCCTCTCTTTATTGAATCCATGGATCTGGTCCTGGTGAATCAAAAATGGCCCTGTGTTTATTCACACTGGTGTGTTGCCCGGCTGCAATTTTGTCACTCTAAACAAATCAAACGAATAAAAAAACACCTACTCTGTGCATCATGGCCTGTCAGGTGTGTGTTACAGTGTGGTGTTTGAGTTTAGTTTGTGGTTTTCACTCACTTCACGTTGTTTATGATTGATTTCTCATTGTGTTAAGCAGCAGATTTGGGCTCTATGGTCACTGATTTACCCTCTCTTGCACATTGTTGCTCAACTTCTGACTCACAGTCTGTCTTTCATTCTCTTCCTTGGCTTCTTGCGTTTAACAGAATAGTTGACTCAGATCAGCTTTGCTTTGTAATCAGTAAACAATGCTATTTTAATGACCATGGCATCTGTTTAGGTTAAATTAGGTTAAGTCCAGAAAAGACTCTTTTTCCGTTGGCTGTAAAAGCCAAAACTCACTGGTATGAAGATCACTGTAAAATTATTCAATAAGTAAATGTCAGAAGCAAATCCTGTTCCGGCAACATTGGCAGTTCTTATAGGCACAATTTAACTTTACTAATTACTTTTATCTGTGTAGCATCATTTCCTTAAATGAGTATCTGGGATTCATTTTTGTGTCTCTAAAATGATCACCATTCATTGAAGGAAGTATTCAGATCCTTTAGTTAAAGCAGCTATAATTAATATATAACAATATTAGATGTTTAATAATATTATTAAATGACAATATGAAAGGGGTCGCTCCTAGTATTGAGCCTATAGAGCCAGCAGAAGAGCAAAAACGCTTGAAAAATCAACTCTACACCATCTGCTCAGCACCAAACAGCAGAGAGACAGTTATCAACTAGCTGGTGAGTTTAATAAAGCATGTAAGAGCTAAAGAGCCAGATATTTCCCTCAGGAGTTGGTGAAGACCAAAAGCAGAACTACATCAGGAGTGAATTTTGGACTCCAAATGAATTACCATATAACCCCATAACTGCTGGGTGTGTAAATAAGCAAATGTTTGCCAACAAGTTCATCATATCAACTCCATTGAACTCCGCTGTCACGACGTTGTCAATAAATGTATTAGATAGTGATTGCAGGTTTCAGTAAAAGGACCAATACATAAAAATACTCCATTACAACTAAAATTCCTACATTCAAAAAGTATTAATTCTGCAGTTCTCATAATCAAAGCAAAGGTCAGTATATCCTATATATATTTCTGGGTCCTACTATGAGTCACAACTCGAAAATACTGAATCCTTCACCTATCCATCTGCCGTTGTAGGAAGCTGTTCTTCATTCCTCACTCCCATTAAATTTGGCATCCCCCAAGGTTCTATTTTAGGGCCTCTTTGATTCTCATTGTATTACATTAGTATGTTTAAGAAATGCAATACTTTATATTACTGTTATGTCAATGACACACGACACTGTCTGCCTTAACGACATTAAATGCTAGATGTCGAGAAACTTCCTACAACTAAAGGTGAATTTATTATTTTTGCTCTCCTAGCTCTGTCACAAGCCTAAGTATTGTGCCTGGGCCCCTTTCTTCAAATTTGTGCATTGTTCTAAAAAAATCTTGGCATTTTTCTTAGATGGTGAATTTTAACAAGCAAGTCAGTTGACCCAGTCATCCCTCGCAACTGCAGCTGGAACAAAAAAAAGACAGCACATCACTCCTTCTAATCGTCTACAAATCTCACTATTTGTTTTTAATTTCCTAAATGGATTAGCACCACAATACATACTGATTCCATTTTCTGCCCCGGTCACTTAGGTTGTCCTCACAACAACTCCTCTCTGTTCCTCACTCATTCCTTTAAACCAAAGCTGATCAGTCTTTTTCTGTTGCTGCTCCCCAGCTCTGGAATAGCCTCCCTTCTCACATAAAGTCCTGTTACACCATTGACTATTTCAAATCAAATTTAAAGTCCCACCTTTTTTCTCTTGCTTTTAGTTCTGTCCAGTTAGTTAACTTCGCACATTGATTTTGATCTTATCCTTTTACTGGTGTTTTTCATTTGCCTTTTATCTGTTATTGTATTGATTTATTACATTAAGCATTATTGCCTTTTATGTATCTCTTCCTTGAATCATGTACATCTGTATTGAGGCATATGATAACTCATCTGCTGCGACTGCAAAGCACTTTGGGTCAACTCCTGCTTTATCAGGGTAGGGGTACACAGTTATAGAGCATGGAAATAGTCAGGTGAAGTACAAGTATCAAAACCTTTCTCTCTGTTGTCTTTTCTATCCAGCCTTTCTCCCACTTCCATGTCTCTTTTACTTGCCCTTTCTTTCACCTCTTCATCCACCTCTCTGTCTCTCACAGTCATGATCAGGGCTCACCGTTGCAGCATGTGTCTCCTGAAGACCACTCAGTCCCATGAATCGTGTCTGAGTACTAATGGTCATGTAAACCCACAGATGGCTCATCTGTCTCACGTCTCTCACACATGGTCCTGGTTTACCTGTATCCGCAGGCAAAGCCCTTTGACCTCAATTATTCAAGTAATAACAACACAAAGAAAGCTCAGATATATGGATGGTTCTCAATAATCTGACACTCTGTTAATCAAATGTGCTCTTGTTCATGGTCAGTACTGTGTGTGTTTGTGTCGAAATGTGACTTTTAGTCTTAAGTGTAAGTGGTCCAAACGGGAATGCACACGTAAAAAACATCTTTCACATTTACATCCTTGCTCATTAACATCAAGGCCAGGAGGACTGCATGTCGAAAGGTCAAACACACTAGTAGCTCAGGCATTACAGCTACCTGTTTTTTCTTACATTCCTTCAAATCCAGCTCCCTCTGGGCGTTTCATGTCTAACGTTGCTGTAGTGAGAAATGCTTCTTTTCCTTAAATGGATCATCAGAAAATGTGAAGGAGGTCAGAGTTCAGAGAAATGATGAAATAGGGTATTCTGCCAGGTTGGTGGTCATGATATTTAAACTGTGAATTCATTATGGAGAGATTTGGTTAAGTAACGCAAATACAGTATGAACACAAACACACACACACACACACACACACACACACACACACACAAGGGAATGACAGCCTATTTATTATGAAGACTAATGACAGTAATCCATCATCTCCTTGAATGTGCCTGTTTTTTCCAAAGCAGTATAAGATAAATATGTATTATCTCCTGGGTTTAAGTGTCACTGAAGTGTGTTTATGAGTATGTAAAGCTAAGTTTAAGTCTTACCATGTGCAGGGGGTCTTCAGGGATTTGAAATGGGGGTCTTGGTTTCCATTGCTTTCTACTCTGACACACACAGACTGATGCATATTTGCACAGTCCATAACTGGAATGTCAAGCTTTTAAGTACCTCTTAGAGTTGAGGGTCACTTATCATCTGTGTGTATGTACTTTTGATTATCTGTGTGTGTGTGTGTGTGTGTGTGTGTGTCTGCATGTACAGCACCAAGCTTTAACAGTTTTCTGCAGAATAGTTAATCCTCTCCTGTAATTGTTTTCTCTTTCTTTCTTTGTCTTCATTGCATGTTGTGTAATAGGAACTAGAAAGAGCAACAGGGATCAGGATCAGGGCAGAATTTTAATCTCAGGCTTACTGTAGGCTAAGTGTGCATTGTGCACTGTGGTGTGTAGGTAAAAAAAAAAATAAAGAATGGATGGATCAGACTCAGAACTGGCCTTTTCAGAGCAGACATTTTGATAGTTGGAAAAGCACAGGTGTTACTAATAACATCAACAATGACTCTTTTCTGTCAGTGTGTCCCGATAAGTCATGACACACAGTGAGCCAGCATGAACAATAACAGGAGCCGTTATTCAGCATTCAGCCATTATTAGTTTTATTATTTACACCTGTGAAAATGTCCTCTGTAAAAAAAAAAAAAAAAAGGCCTACTGTCAGTATTGACAGAGACATACGACTAGAGAAAGTTTAGATTTAGTTAAATATTCTGTTTTCTCTGCTTTTGTCTTCAGGACTTGGACAGTCTCCAGATTCAGCTGGAGGAGGTGCGTTTCTTTGACCTGTTTGGCTTCAGTGAGGAAGAGGGAGGCTGGCTATGCTTCATGTGTAACAACCCCGAGAAGGCCACAGGTACACACATGCACACACGCACACACACACACACACACACAGGAATGGAACGCCTCCATCTCCTGCACGTTATTATCCTTTACAACAATCAGTTTTTTTGTTGTTTTTTTTTCATTTTCAGATTTTCAGATTATTTTTTGGCAGTTATGAAACCAGAAAATTACATTCTCCACTGTGTCAACTGAACTAACCAAACAAAGTCAGGGAGAAAAGGTTGAAGGTTGAGGAATATGTTGATGCCCACCACCTTTAAAAACAATGTAGCCTCACCTGTTGCCCTTCTCTAAACAGAGCAAATGACGAGTAAACTACGTTTTCCTCATATTCGGTCATCTCACCAGCTCTCTCAGGTACAGTTGTGTTTCCCTGGAGTCTGATGTTAAAACCACCGCAGAGGTCCAGGGGATGTTTTCACTCAGAATGCCTTCAAGGGGAATAATCTTTTCCAAGAACATTGAAGGAAAACAGAGCAAAGAGCAGCTCTTACTTAATAGCGGCCAGTCTGATTTTAGTGTCGTTATGAAGGCTCACTGTAATCAGTCAGCTGCTGCCATCATGACTCAGTTCTGATTAGTTTACTTTGGACCAGTGACCCCCTTTGACGGGCACGTTGTCCGGATGAAGTCAGACCTGGGATAACGACCAAATCCTTAAATCACGTTTAGATTACTCTGTGTGTGTTTTCTGTCTGTCTACTCAACAACTCTACACACTGGAGACTTAAAACTTCAGAAAATGTGACCAAAATATATAAAAAATAAAAAAACAACTCTATATACACCTGTCTCGCTCCTCCCTATGTAGACTTTCCTACTCAGGCTTGATTTACACTGTTAACAATCTTTCTCCCGTTGCCCATCTCCGTTTGTGTGTAGATGAGTGTTGAAACAGTAAATTCACAGAATCTATTGATCAATGACATTTTAGCCTTGGGGGAGCACACAGGAGAGCAAATGTGACAGAGTTTGGGAAACAGACTTTAAATCTGCGTCTATCTCTCTGTCAGTCTCACATGGAAGCAGTTATTAGTTATATAAGAGGAGCAAGAAGAGGGCAGCTTGTGGCAGATGTTCTAGAGGGGGGGTGGAAGGTAAAAATGAGAGGGACTGGCTTTTAGAAAGTGAACTTGAAATCAAGGAAGTGTGGTGTCACTAATGAGTAGCTGTAAACGTCCGTCCCTTACAGGAACATGGTGTTTTCGGGCTCCGCTGTTTGATGGTCGCTAATAAGAAGCCAGCAGGTATTTCTCAGAAAGTTAAAGCCAGAGGCAGGAAGCTGTTTAGCGGTGGAGGGAAACCGGCAGATGGGATGCATTTAGAGTTCACTGTGTGCATGTGTGTGCGCGCGTGTTCATTTATGTTTATGTGCTTTGGAAGGAGAAATGTTTAGATTATACGTGATTAGCACATCAGTATCTAGCAGGGTTTACCTGATAATAATGACGGGTTATGTGAGAAAATACCTGTTGTTATTTTGTTATTACATCAGTAAAATTTCACAATCACAACATAGTTATTGTGTTCTGGTGAGATAACTACGCCCAAATGACACAGCATGTAAACAAGTACAATCGTAGCTCAGAATTCTAAATACCCATTAAAGTTAAAAAAGGTGCAGTGTGGTGTCTCCCTGCACACAAAGTTAGTTTCTCTCTAAAACACTTGCAAAGATGATTTTTTTAATATTTTGAAGTCACTATTGTTTGCATCCATGTTTTCTAGCTATCAGTCTTCTACTTTCCTGCCTTTTCTTGGTGCATTGCTACATGTCCTAGCATGATACAGGCAAGAAGCTTTGTCCTGGTTGGAGAAACTCACTCATACACTGTCCGTCAGTGCTAATAATAAACTATCCCCAGCATTAGAGGAAATCTTCATGTATAATTGAGGCTAATTCCAATAAGACCGTTTCCTATGTTCCGCATTCATTTTTGATCCTGCCATCAGTTCCAGTTAAAGTTCTGTGTCTTACTTCAGTGTTCATTTCCGCTGCCAGGAGCGTTGCAGCTCAGCACCAATCTCTGGGACTAACAGAGACCCAAAGCAACCAAAACATGTCCTCCTCACAACAGAAATAGTCTGCATGGACATCGACAGCATAGTACATTGTTTCACTAGCTTTAGGTGCACTGTGTTGTGCATGGATGAAAAACAGCATCCACAAAACATTTACAAGGACTCAGAGAACTATTTGTCAAAAGCTCAAACATGTAATCTGGTTTGGTTCAGACTGGTACGTTAAATGCCTCTCTACTGTTATGAGCACTTCGAATAATAGTGTACAGGTTAATTGGCTTGGAAATGGTTCTACAGCCATCGGTATTCAAGATATAAGACGGTTTATTAAGTGATGAATGATCTTTATCCACTCACATGGAATTTATATTGATTGGGCTCATTTACATAGAAGCCGTCATTAAGCAGGGTTCACAGGACATGTCACACATGTCATTGTCTTGTCATCACCCGTTTCTTCAAATACGCAAACGCACACGTGCACAGAATACGCACGCAGATTACGTGGTACAGAAGCCAAATTGAAGCCATTCTTCCAGCTCTGCTGCTCGGAACAAACCAATGTGATCACTGCTGAATGACTGCAAGGGACGGATGATTGATTTTTAGATTCGCGCCAGTCTTCCTGCAATACAGGAGGATTTAGAAGAGGAATAACAGTATTTTCCCGTAGGGATTGTGTGATTGGAAGCATGTGTGCACGTGTTTACTGAATCATTCGGCCCCACTGCTCTGCATGTCTGTCAGGTAAAAACTTCAAAGCTTAGTTCACCCAAATTACAAAATTAGAGTTTATGCCACTACCCCTCACTTACTCCCTAACCCTTTAAAGCAGTCACCCTGTTGTTAAACCAATGATATGTCTACTTGTCATATTCTTTTCCAAATAACCAGCACATCACTGTGAATCCTGGACACCATAAAACACATTGTTACCCACCACCCATCATTTTAGAAATCGGGTCAGACATACAGAGCAGAGTCTGACACGCCTCCTGTAACTGCAGAGCTGAAATCACCATCATTAGCATGGAGCTCCAGCCAATGATTTTTTTTTTTCACTGAAACAGGAAATGAACATGTTCCAAGTCAACTGAGCATCAATGAGTGTGAGTGAAATACATACAGCCAGAACATACTTGTGCACTTGTGTATGTGTGATATATTCTTAGCTGAAAAGAAAAAAGAGAAATAAGGAGTTACTTTATGCTACTTGGCAGTCAATACTCAATCAGTCCTGCACTGTTAAATAAGTAACCTCTGTGTGACCTTTACCCCCTGAGGATATTTTTGTGTCACACACATGAACTCAGTGGCCTGAACCAACACTTTCTGCAGCTGATCATTACTCAGCTGTCAACGGTCACATGTACATTACTCTGAGGAAAAGGGGCTTTGTAACATGTTATGCAAAACAATCATACAGTGAATTATGTCTATGTAGTCGTTATTGGGCAGGACAAGTTCTAACAACTATTAGTATAATCTGTTCAAAATATTCAAATAGATTTGGAACACTATTCTTAGCATCATTTTGGGTAATTTCTGCCTTTGATTGGTGATATGCAGTTGGGAGTCAGACAGGACATGTAGGGAGGTAGAAAAGGTCCCTGTCCCGTCTCAGGCCACCAGTGGACCACTGTTAGAACCATATAGGTTCTGTGAATTACAAATATGATATCTTATACTGCGGGTTTCAGTTTGTGGCCGGTAAAGTGAGATTTAGCTTAACAGGAGAAAATAAGAGCCAGTTATTGCTTTGCAGTACACAAACTCATCAAATTAAGAGGCAACTTCTTTGCAACCTGAAGGGATTTATATCTCACACTTTTATACTTTAGTGTTACTGTTTGCACCACAGTGCTTGTATCCATTCTGTTTTCAACCCAGTACTGGACATAATATTGGACAAAAACTCTTTGCTAATTCAAACGATTCATGTACATGAAACTGTTGACAAATTCAGATGGTTTATGAAAATGTTAACAGGTCTTTCGCCGAGATGAAAATGTCCATAAAATGAGCTCACAAGATGTCGTCAAAGACAGAAAACAAATCAGTCCACTGGAAACTGTCTTACCTGTCCAACTGATCTCATCCCACTGAAACAACTTGATTTCAGATCCAGTGCAATTTGGATTTGGAACGTTTCAAATTTAGGCAACCCACTTTTTTGTTTTCATCAAAAAGCACCACATTACCAGCTGCCACCCGCCAATGTTTTACTTTATAACGCTTTATATTGCTTCATTATGATAAAAACTTGCTGACTTGGCCCGAGTGGCTCGCTGTGATTACTAGAGAGGTTACAAACTCAAGTAAAGGAGCGCGTTTTAATGGTAAAGGAGAAAAAGAGAGAAAGGTGAAGTGTTTTCCACTGTGAGGGCCAAAGTGGAGCCCGTGGTTACTGACTGCAGCTCCATGATGCTTTATGATATAGTGTTGAGTTTAACTACTGGAATGTCTTTGAAGTGAGCGGTAATGAGCGGAGTGAGTGTGTGTGTGTGTGTGTGTGTGTGTTCATGTACTGTATGTGTGGACATGCCAGAATAAGGTACACAGGTTCAACATATACGCTCTCACTCTCTGTAGGTGGCACTCACAAACATACTACATACTCTACATACATACTCTTTAAAATATGCCTATATCCCCCTCATTGCCTCATGCCTCTACATGTGGACTTACACACACATTCATTCACTCACGTCTGGAAGACAGATCCCCCGTTTGCTAAAGGGAATGGAAACCCCCCAAGTCAGGCTCTCCATCATTCCCCTATCAATCAGTGAAGACACACTGGACAGAAATTCTCACCTCCAGGAATTATGTTGCAAATTCAGGAGATTCACTGGCTGAAGAGAGAAGTGAGAAGTTCTCTCTCACACACACACACACACACACACACACACACACACACACACACTGTGCCAAAGTTTAAGTGTCATTGGATGATGGCGTTTTGAGAGATTGAGAAATTCCCTTAAATTATTTAAGCCAGCATTTGTCAAGGGTGCTGTAAAATATTCTGGTAATCTCATCAGGCCGGAGTGTGCTAGTAAGGAAAACTGTTCATTATAAAAGCTTGTTGGAAATTTAGGACATTTATCAATAACGCTCTGCTGTCAAACCTTCTCTTCTCTCATATAAATCTTTACTGCAGCCGTACAAAGTCTAATAATAAATAGTTGCCCTTAGATATGAAGTACCCTATGTTCTCTGTTCTGCATGCACTAACTGTGGCAGGACTGGATTCAGGTTTCATTCCCATCTGAAGTTTTGTAGCTTTCTGATTTGATAATTTTATGACTCTTATTTCATAATAATTCATTTTTATTTTTCACTTGACTACTGTTCGTCTAACTTTTTTTGTTTCTGGTATGCCTGTTGTGAGAGATTTCAAGGAGACTGTCTGATTAACCAGAGTTATAGTGATATAAGTATAATAAGTGATGCAATAAAATAAGACCAGGTTCACAGCTTTTCAGTAAGATGAACACACTTCCAATGCAGGTGAACAACAACAGCGATTAGCCTTTGGGGGTTTTACCGGAAGCAAGTGAAAATGTGAAACAAACAAAGCAAAATCAATTATAGTGATTGAATCTTGGTTAACCGAATATTTCTATTTCTGTCCACTCTGAAACGTGTGTTTGCAAAGCTAGACATGTTACAAGAAGCCGTTTTTCTCTTTGTATTGACTTGGCATTTTTTCCACTTATGAAATCCTGTCACTCAGAAAAGGAAACTTGACATTTCAGGGGGCAATTAACTTGTTTACAGCCACATATTTTCCTAATATTGATAGTTAACAAAGGTGAGTAAGTGTGCTGCCAGCTGTGGCTTAAACCCATCGTTTTCTTTCAGGATACGTTCCCTAACTGTTCCCTTCACGCCTCAGCTTTATGTCCTCAAGCCAAAAACTACAAACACCAAGCCACACACATTTATACACATGCATTACAAAAGCCAAACAAAACGAGAAATTCCAACGTGACGGTATTTTCATATTTGGCCCTGAGGGTGTAATTAGACATGTTTGGGAGGGACAGCTGTTTTTGGTAATGACTTCAGTTGGACACTTGACTCCTGTCAGCTTTTCAAATCTTCAATGAAGCTCAAAATGTAGCTTAAGAGTCTCATTTAGAATCCGAATTAGAAATAAATGTAGTGGTGATCTGTCACACATGGTTGCAGACCTTAATAAAAGCATGAACGTGAATGCAGTGCTCCTTCTGACTATCTGAGAGGACATCCTCAGTCTGCGTCCTCGTCTCATTGTGCGCGTCTTGGACGAGGGGTTGTGAACTACGGCGTTTGCCTGAGGCTGACAACAAATCCAAGGATCACTTTCCAGGTGTCTGCATCAAAGCAAAGTGACGGCACGAGGCACCGTGATTTACGCACCAGACAAGTTTATTTCTGCAACCAAAATACTGAAATATTTCTTGGATGATGCAGACAAGTCGGCACCCCAGTGGAGGGAGTGCTTCCAGTTGTGTATGAGCAGTGTTTCTGTCCAAACAGGCCGACAGGAAGTTGATGTGGTGTGTCCAGGGAGCACATCTGTTTGACATTCGATTTAATTTGTCTCTCTTACCTGTAGTAATAATTTTGGTTTTATTTGCCAGCGTTTTGAGTTTTCTGCCTCCTCCATCAGTACAACGGAGGTACATTTTGTTTGCTGTGCTCACATTACTGAAAATTATGTTTTATTATTTTCATTGAAGCTACTTTCTACTGACTGCACCTTTTGACAGTGTCCTTTGAGTTGTTGAGATTGCTTACGAGAAGATGTTTTACTGTCACCTGGACAAAATAAACCGAAACTAACGACATGACAAGAAATCACAAGAGGTGTGAGAGAGAAAAGATAGGAAACAAATACATTTGGGTGAACTGATCCTTTAAAAGAAAGCTTAACGAAGGAATCAGTGTTTCCTTTACAGCCCTGCATAACCAGATGTTCTCTACTATTTTATATTGTTCCATCTTCAGTTTCAGGGTAGGATTATTATCATTTCTATTATCATTATTGTTTAATATACAATGTTAGTCAGTTCATCTTTTAGTCTCTTAAATGTCAAAACATGCTACTAAACACCCATAAAATGTTCTGAGACCCTGAAATAATGTTTCTGTAATAAAAACTTTGATTGACTATCAGTCTAAAACCTGAAAGGTACTTGACGTACAGTGAGCTTCTCCTCTTTTCTCATTTGAGGTTCAGACGGTTTTGAAAAGTTTGTGGTGTTTGGCGTCGGGCACCTCTGTGAATCATCTTTCCAGCGTGCCCCCACATTCACAGTCTGATTAGATTGCAGTAATCCCTGAGCTGCTTTACTCATTGTCGTGGATACAAAGAGCGGCTCTGTTTGGCGATCACCATCTGGTTAAGTCCTCGTTTACTGGCACCAAACTAGAACTGGCCACAGTCTCTCGAAGAACTCAGCCACAAACGTGCACACACAGGCCATACACACAACTGTTTGTGAACATAAACACAATAAACACACTGATGCATGCAATTATGAATACACTCACACACTCACACACACACACACACACACACACACACACACACACACACACACACACACACACACACACACTCACACAAATTTGTGCTTGATCCACCTTGGTCCAAGAGGTTGATGTGAGTGAGTGTTCCTATTCAGACCAGTCCAGACATGACTTTGTGGGAGTTCTTCACACACACACACACACACACACACACACACACACACGAACACACACACACACATGAGTGAGTGAGACAAAATGCTTTTGTGCCATTGAACTGAACAAGCCATTGTTGTCGACTGGAAGTGGAAAAGTTCAAGTTTGTTTGAATCGCACAATTTCACGCAAATACAGTTGAAACTCCTTTAGTGTCATAAAACATGACAGCCAAGAACTAAAGAGAATAGAAATAAAGGATATTGAGAAGAGAACTTTAAAATACAAAATGACTCGCTTCACTGGTTAGTTTTACAGTCAATTACAGATGTACAGGGACACGAGGAGGGCAGATGTTCCACACCTGTGGCGTATACCTAGATTTAAACTACGCACTCTCCAAAGTTGGGTCGTATCGCTCTGCATACTAAGTAGAGTGGCTTTGCTGAGACTGTTGTCCTTGAGAAACAGGAATATGTCACATTAAACTATGTGAATAAACAGCCACTAGTCAACCTTCACTGAAGCTGTTTGGCCTCCAGATCAGCCTTTCTCTTGGGTTCAAGAAGAGACATTTTGGTTTACACTGGAGTAAATGACTTGCTTACATTGAGAAATTTTATATATGAAATTAAAGGCTTTTTATACTCCGGGGATGTGATGATTGTAAAATAAACAAAACAGGAAAAGACATTAGGTAGCCAGGTGTGATGATAAATTCTATTATCGGGTGCCTGGATCTGGCCTGGCCTGTAGTATAAAGTAGAGGCTTGAAACCTGCTGGATAATTCATCACAGTGACAAATGAAGTTTTATAACTAGGTTCAGGAACAACGACCACGCCTCAATCCCGCCTCATGTCTGTACCAAAGTATTTAAGCTCCACATGTCCCTTTCTTCCCCCTCTGAATCTGTACTCACATGACCAGCATCACTCACCCCCACCATGGATCAGCAGCTCTTCCTCAGCCCTTCAGACAGCGATCCCTCCGAAGATCAGCCACCTCCTGAACTTTCTGAGTCTCCTCCATCCCAAACCATCCCATCAGCTGTCCACACTCCACCGCGCTCGTTCTTTCATCCTCCTCCGACTCCAGCGTTGTCTCCTCCCGCCAACATCAGAGGAAGATCCTTCAGCGTCCAAGAGATGTCGCTCCCTCCACACGCCTCTCTCCGACCCGCTCAGGATCCGGGCACTCGACCGATAGGTGAAGCACACCTGGCCGCCATTCCGGGTCATTCACCTGCAAACATTTCAAACACATCGCTCGCCAGAAGCAAGCTCTCAATCAGCGCAGCATCCCTTTCCACCGCCCTGACAATGAGGCACAACTTTTCAAACTTTTCACTCCCATCAAAACAAAACTCTCCTTCTACAAACATCGAGCACTTCCGGGTTCCCAGCGTCGCGTCCGCGGCAACGCTGGTGACGTCATGCCGCATCCCACTTGGGCCGAAGAAGCCAGGCCCTCCACATCAGCCCTCTCCGAGGGCCAGGTCCCAGCATCCTTCCTCTTCCCATACTTTCGCCCTTCCTGTCCCCTCTTCCGTGGCCACTTCAGCTGCGGCTGCCACCACCACACCAGCCTTCTCAGCAACGGTTTCTATACGTGCCACGTTTCTTTTGCACCTCAAGCCGCTGGACGCTTACAGCAGTTCAACCAAGGCACGTACTGGGGAACTCTAGATTCTGAGCTCCTCACAGCCTCCATACCTCGCGCCCCAGCTCCAAGTAAACAAAGCCCTGCCATTTTCCACAGCCTGTCCCCCGTTCAATCAATCCAAGCATCCCTACCTACAGAGAAAATCAACCGTATTTCTCTACTCATTTCAAATTTCCTTCCGGCCCACAGATGCACCAAGCGCCAACGTCTCTCTCTGCTAGGCCACCTCAACTACACCATCCGCATCATCCCACAAGGTCGCTCCTTCTTGTCACACCTCCTTTCCATAGCCGCCTCAGTTCCTTCTCTCCATGACCACATTTAGCTAGATGACCCTTGTAAGATGGAACTTAAACCGTGGCACCAATTCCTCTCCTCCTGGAACAGCATCTCCTTCATTTACGATGACTAAGCCAGAAGACATCCAGCTGTTCACAGATGCAGCCGATTCCGTCGGTTTCGGCGGCTACTACAGTGGCAGGTGGTTCTCAGCCCAACGGCCCTCTGAGTCCTCTGCTCTCGCTCCCTCCTCTGCCATCTGTGAAATGTGCCCAGTCGTCATAGCAGCCATTCTTTGGGGGCACGAATGGTCAAAAAGACCATTGCCATCCACTCTGACATCAGCGCAGCCGTAGACAGTTTCCTGAACTGCTCAGATTTCACAACTTCAACCCACGTCTATGATCCATTTCACCATGCATCCACATCAGATATTTCCATTTTTCCTCTGACACGCTCGTCTCATCGAGAATACCTAAACTTAAGACTAGCCAGTCAAGCCTCCCCCTAAGACCCTCTGTTTATCTCAGAAACCGGTAAAGTAGCAACACGATTCTGGTTCCACCATCACATTCGCCAAATCCTTTTCCGATCCCAAATATCTCCTCTGGGCACTCGTTTCGCATCGGAGTCGCCACCGCTTTTGGGCAGGGAGTTCCAGACCACATCATCAAAATCCTCGGCCGCTGGTCTTCACCTGCAAACCTCACTCACATCCACAACAACCTGAAAGACACCCGAAATGCTCAGAAGCATCTCACCATCTGAAGTATGTTATTTTGGGGATCTGAATAACTAGACGACAAGAAGAGACGGCTCCCCCACCCAGAGTCTCGACACCCCAGTTTACTCCAGTCTTCATGTTGCCAGCCAACACGCTCCATCTACCTACTCCATCCAACAGACCACCACTTCAATCCCTTCATCCCTCATCCCTCCGTCCATCCTACCTACTCCAACTCAGCCGCACTTCCACACCAATTAATAAACCTTTTGAAATCGACAACTTTATTGGCGTGGTCTTTGTTAGTGAACTATAACTGGTCGGCCGCCAAACCTGTCAAGTCATTTATTTCACAACCACCATTGTTGCTTATTGTTTATCTTTCAGGTTAGAGTTTCTTGCAACATAGCACATGAAAACAGTGCTTTTCAGTGGCTGATTCAAGTCTGATATCTGACCCTCCATCCGGCTCATGAATGCATTGTAGAGGCAGACTTTTGTTATCAATCCACCGATTGTCAGCAGTAATGTACAGTGAATGGGCAAAAACAAAGAAGCACTAATATATTTCTTGTTTTCGGCCTGTATTTCATTCTTTTTGTTTCTGATTTTTATCTCCTTTGTTTCTTTCTGTCGTTATGTGTTTGTGTGGCGCTTTAGTTGTGAACCAGGAGGGACAGCCTCTGATCGAGGGGAAGCTGAAGGAGAAGCAGGTCCGCTGGAAGTTCATCAAGCGCTGGAAAACCCGCTACTTCACTTTGGCAGGAAACCAGCTGCTCTTCCGGAGAGGCAAATCAGTACGTAGCCAATGAAAACGAAGCCCCCTCACATACAAACACACTCATGCATGGATGAACATACACATTGTCTCCGGCCTCTCACTCAGAAAATCCTCATTAATGTTTCCCTGTTCCGTGTCATTTGAATCATGATGAAACTCTGCATGAAACAGTGGAAATCTCATCCCGTGATAAGCGAAACTGTCCCTCGGGAGCATCCGGTGAATCCGACTGTAACAAACCTTGGCCTTGGTAAGGACTCATGGGGGACTCCCAAGGCCAAAGCATGCTGCAGCAACAACATGAGTCACTCTCACCCATAACTCAAAGCAGATATCATTACGCACAAGTAGCAAACACACAAGAGGAGGTATCGTCTTGTGAAAGTGTGAGTGAAAGAAAGGCAGATCATTCATCTGAGCAAAGGTGAGGAGGTTTCCCTCTGGGCTCCAACAGCACGATTTTTCCTCCAACTTTCCCGTGTTTGCTGGTGACTTACTGCGAGCTTGAACAAAGGCTGAGATCACTGAACAGAGAATTACTGTGCAAAGGAAAAGTTTGCTCAATGAAAAACATGGAGAAGATGCAGCACGCTGAAAAGTGTGTCTGAATTTATCCACTAATTTTACTACAGCTGTGCTATATCCTGGTTTATGGCAGTGATTTACAAGCAATTAATAATAATGGAAATAATTTTCACAGCCAGCAGGAGATCGGATGTCTTCTTGATCTTCAGACAGTACCATGTTTATCCAATCAGCTCTCAAAAACTAGAGCAAGGCATGACATCACAGATCTGGAAACGGGGAGAATACTGAAATGCAAAAGTAGAGTTGAGCTTTCTCCCTTTTTAAAAAATTTTTTTTTTAACACTAAACAATAGTCTTTGTGCTCCTGTCCAGATGGTAATTTATTCCTCTCTTTTTGCAGCAGCCACAAATTGGAAAGGTTTTGTGGCTTTGTTCTCTGAGCTCAGTCTGTCTTTGCCAGCGTGTTCTGGAGGTGGTTGGTATGTTGTGAAAGACCTTTTCCCACATGGGGACTGAGATTAAAAACTCCTCCACACTGAGTGATCGAGCAGATTTGACACACCGAGAGGTTTGAAACATTCCCCAAAACCACCACACAAAGTTAAGTCTATCTCTGTGTACCAAGGGGATCAAATAATCTAAAAAGATGGACACCTATTTTCTATCGGTTACATCTGAGCTCCATTGTGTTCTTTACTGTATTTTTTCTTTAATTGGGACCAGACAGAGAGTGATGCCAGACTACAGACAGGCAAGGACTTAGATTTAGCAAGTCCTCATGCAGGAATACAGAAAAGAATAGAAGCAGAGAGAGAAAATGAGAATGAATGATGTGTCTAAATGTCACTTGTGCTACAGTAGCTAGGATATGTGGATAGAACACAAACAGTTTTCTTCTTCTTTCTTTCTTCTGCAGTCTTTTTCTGTGGCAAAATTGGGCACATCCTGTTTTATATCACATCAATGTAAAGGAAGTTTCATTTGTTGATTGCTTTTGCTGCACAAATCAGCTGAAAGTCATTTTCCTACTTTCTAGGAACCCATTTGTTTCCACTGTTAAAACATTTAAAACTTCCTTGCGCTGCCACTTACTTGTGGTTCATTGACTTGTTCTGTGAAGCTCCAAAACCCGGCAGGTCAGAGACATCATGAAAAGGATAAAGATATTCTGCTGGCGCACTAAATGGTTTTGTTGAAGAGCCATGTTTGAAATGTCAGTGGCAATAAAAGAAAGAAATACTTTTTTGTCAGCGTAGAAATGTGGAAAATGATACAATATTACGGTGTAGTAATATAAATAGAATAATGTTGCTGTCTCAACAAATACAGAGAAAAATACATTCATGTGTCGGGACGCTTTGAGTACTCATCACCATCCAAAAGGATTTTCTAGTCTCTGGCTGCATACCAGCACCATTGTCTCCTAAAATGAAAGCTGTCATATGCAATGAGAGCACAAACAAGTTACACATGAAAAGTAGAACGTATCCGCCAAAAACTGGTTAGTGAGGCGTGTTTAGTTTAAGTACTATGAGACAAAATCTTAATGGACTTTCTGGTTACGATAGAAATGTTCATCATATGGCTAAAATCAATCACATGTCCATTTGAATCAGTACATGAATCCACTGACACGATTCTGCTTTGGGAAACACAAATCAGACCCTCAGCACAGCCAGCCGGGAGGTAACGCTGAGCAAGTCTACTCCAGTTTAATGCTTTTTCAACACGCACACACACACACACACACACACACACACACACACACACACACACACACACCACAGAAAGACTGTGGGCAGTTGCCATGATTCTTGCAGTTAGCTCTGGCTATGCAGTTATAACCACATAACTAATTATGGGGTAAGAAGACATGGCTGTAGTGCAATACACACACACACACACACACATTCAGAATGACACTCAGTGGGGTAAAACAGAGACGTGATGTGCAGCAGAGCTGGAGGATTTCATTTCCTGCCCTGGAAAAGCAGCAGAACAATAAAGGGTAATTGTTCACCCTGTAAATGGTTTGTTGTGAGGTAGAACAGACTGGAGGCAACACTGCGACACAGCGATGCTCAGATTAGGAGGCTACGTCTCACATTCGCGGCGACAAGAAGTACTGACATGCTTAAAATGCACACAGAGCTTTTTACCATGGCTGTAGATGGGGTTTCTTAACACACTTGTTTGACAAAATTCACACGACACTGCAAAAATCAACCATATTTGTGTGGACATCATTACATTACAGAGGAAAATATTGGATGTTTTACTGCACTATAGGTTAGTATGATTTAAGATATGAAGATGATTTTAATAAGATAAACTATCCAACAGAATATAAAACGATTACATTTTGCCTCAGTCAACAACAGACAGTGACATTGACAGTGACCTGTATTTACTCAGTGAGCACAGATTGTACAGCTCCAGCTGATGAGGCACAATAGCTGTAGGAAAGTAAAGACTTCATTTATTCACATGCTTTGCTGGGTTCTTTATTTCTGTCACTGTCTGTCCTCCCCACAGAAAGACGAGCTGGATGACATCCCCATTGAGCTGAGCAAGGTGCAAAGCGTCAAGGTGAGGAGTTGCACTGACAATGTCCCTCACAAACCAGCTCCCAAAACATTTAGACTTTAACATGTTACAGCGCACTGAGTGGAAGATCTGAATCCTCCCCAGAAACAACTGAAGAAAGTAGATGTGTAGGTTTACTTCACACAGCTTGTAACTCTTTTGTAATGATACGTTTGAAGGACTTTTCAAGGACAAGTCATTTTAAAATGAAGGGCCAATAATTCACATAGATGTTCACATGCTCCACTCTAACCCGGCACGGTGCGATATAAAGATTACAGTGAATATGCAGTACATTTTGTGTTTTGTAGTATGACTTTTTGTCTTCTTTTTTTTTAATAATGCAAATCAGTCAGTATCTCATTAAATGTGCTAGTTTTCATAAAGTAGAGACATTTTTAGGCCTGTAGATGAAGTCTTTTTCTTCCTTTTTTGAGCTCAATCAATTAATCGACAGTAATACTCAGGTGCTTTTGTCAAAATATTGTTTTAAGTTATTTTAAAAAGAGATTTCTGGAGAGCACAAAGGAATATTTATTACTATGGACGGTTAATGTCTGGCCTTAGTGCACTCTTTCTTTTCTATCAATAACTACCACTACAAAACAAATCAACTTATTGGGATATAATAATCATATGTAGAGGAAAATGCTTTCTAACAATATTTGTTACTTCATGGCTCGATCCAACATTGTGGAACTCATACATCACTCAAAAATGGGTAATGTTTGATCAACTTTAGTGGAATTTGTGTCATATAGTATGGAAAACAATATATTTCTAGGCCCTTTGGACGTGCTCATGATGTCAGTGTTAAAGAATATTAGAAGGAGCAAAATAAGCAGAAATCAAACAATTCATGAGAGAATCCTAATAAAGCTTTTCCCAAGTGGTCCCTCCCCTGCTGTGGTACGCTGGATATTCCACAGACTTCTACTCCGAACTCTTGGCATCCTTCTGCTCAGTTTCACCCAGTGCTGACAGCAGGAAGATGGTTAGCTCACCTCCCAGAGCCTCAAGCTGAGCAGCTGCAGGCTGACTTAGGGACCATCATTAAATTATATATCTATTACATGAATATTTTAATAAAAGATATTGCCATATTTTTAACAGCTTCCATGTAATGTGACTTAGTGGCTCTAACCCTAAACTGGACAAATGGGACACACCACTTAATATTGGATTTTAGTCCTTCTTCTATTTTATATTAATATTTACACAACATTGTGCGGCAGGACTATATAGTGATTCAGGCTGACTGAGGAGCAGTAGGTGGCAATAGTGCACCTGAAGATGAAATAAGGAGAGTTTAGCTGTGTTTAAAAGCATCAAAGATAATCTGAGGTGGTTCAGACGCTTCACTGCATCATATTAAGTGGATACTATTTAAAAAAATGTATGAATAGTTTTCTGTATTGATTTAGAGCCACTGTTTTGGAAACTATTTCATCATTCTTGGTTCAAACATTAATGTTAAATAAATAAACTACATATTACCAATCAAAATACGTTTGCTACATGAAATCAGATAAGTAGTTTATCCTGATTTATCAAGTTAGCATGAGGGTATTGACATTAGTGTTATTAATTAGATTGATTAATTAGTAATTAAACAGTAATTTATTGATATGCCACAAGGTCCCCACTTAACCCACGGTACTAAATTGAAAAGAAAAAGAAGCGTTCCTGTTACTGTTGACCAGGTAGGGCGGGTGTGTGAGGTAGGGGCTTAGCCTTAATGCAGAGAGACACAGATAACTTTACACTGAATATGATGCATGGGGAGTGAGGTAGGAACAAAGTGCATCGAGCTTGGCCGACCACTCCAGACGTATAAAATTTGAATTGTAGGTGAATTTTTGGCTGAAGGAGCCGATAAGGCTCCAGTTTAAGCACCAGTTTACTGCTGAGTGAATGAAGCACTTTCAAGGTCTTGACCTTTTTTTTTTTTCATTCAAGGACTTTTAAGTAGTTTCCTTGATGTACGACTATGATCACTACTGATCATACATGGGCGATTAATACTTGAATTACTGTAAAGTAAGTTAGACAGACACCACATACTTTGAAGCCAGGCAACCATCAGTTTCCTGAGTTTTCCTCATCTCCTTCTCCCCCTCCCCTTGTTTTTCCGCCACAGGTGGTGGCCAAAAAGCGCCGTGATCGCGGCCTGCCGCGGGCCTTTGAGATCTTCACAGACAGCAAGACGTACGTGCTGAAAGCTCAGGATGAGAAACACGCTGAGGAGTGGCTGCAGTGCATCAACGTGGCCGTGGCTCAGGCCAGAGAGAGGGAGAACAGAGAGGCTACCACCTACCTGTGAGAGCAACTGCAACACAGTTGGACACACAGTGGACACGTACTGTGCTACCGACAACAGCTTGTACACACACAGACAAACATATGCTGACTAATAGTTCGTTTAGCTGAACACAGAAACACATCCAGCACAACATCCACTGCCAGTAACACAACTTTATGTCTGTAACAGGTAGTAAATCTTTAATCCAGTTGACGATGGAGCACCTATCAAAAGCAATCAAACAAAAAAGAGAAAACGTATGCAGTATTTTTAGAATAAAGACTTTGAATAAAATGATAAAAGCCTCACAGTATGGTGTGTATCCAAGCAGAATGAAGGATGGTTACAATACTGCCTGTACTTACTGTTACACCACTGTGGACCATCTGAAATGAATATTATCGATCATAAGTGTTAAAGGCTGAAGTTACACACAACGTGATGAGAAGAAGATCTTCACCTGACGGGGCCGGCCACACGTTATGGAAACTTCAACCCCGTCTGCTTGAGCCCACACGTAGTGTCTTCAGCAACCAAACGAAACCAGCACCTGTGGAAACTTGTGGATTTCTTGTGTTTAATGGTGCGAGATGACTGAGATGTTTTGGAGTATTTAGCAATAAAGACTTAATAGGAGCACAGACCTCATAAAGACTCGTAGCAATAATGAGACTGAACCGTTTCTCTTGAAAGCAGGAGGGATGAAGAAGAGGAGCCTAATGGACAGCAGATGGGAAGGCCATTCAATATTCAAATAATGAGTGTGTGAGTGTGTTTGAGAGAGAGAGAGAGAGAGAGAGAGAGAGAGAGAGAGGTGTATGGATGGTGTTAAGGAAAGAGTTCAATGTTTTGGGAATTATGCTTTAACTTGGCATGAGTAAAATGATGTCTGTTCAGCAAATATGAAGCTACAGCCAGAAGACCGTTAGCTTAGCTTAGCTTAGCTTAGTGTAAAGACAAAGGCATAGCATAGCATAGCATAGCATAGCATAAGAACAGCTAGCCTGGCTCTGTCTACAGATAACAAACTCTGCCAACCAGCACCTCCAAAGCTCTCTAATCAATAACCATTTTCTTTATTTAATCTCCACAAGAACCAAAGACAAACAGTGATCTAGGGCTCATGCTATTTCTTGGCCAGGTGCAGTGGCTTCTGGGTTTTTTGCTGGTTGCCTGGCAACCTCAAGGTCACTGCGATAAAATCAATAAATCATAATCCACACACAAACCCCCATAAGACCACACCTTCCCCATGTATGGACGGAGCCGGGCTAGCCGATTCCCCTCGTTTCCGCTATGCTATGCTATGCTAAGCTAAGCTAAGCTAACCCGCTGCTGGCTGTAGCTCCATCTTTACTGTACAGACATGAGAGTGAATGATATTGTTGTCATCTAACTATTGCTTTAATGTACATATTGTTCTAATGTGGAACATAGATGTACTTGATGGACCCAGTGTTTTCCTGTACGGTGCCCATTTTATGCCTCGATCTTTTATATCATTCCCCTGCTCTCTTCCCCACCCTTTCCTGTCTCTCCTCACTAGCTCTATCAAACCAAAATGCATTTTCTCTATTTTTGATTTGTACTGTTTAACGTCATTTTTTCCCCAAAGTCAGTAAGCAAAAGCTTAAGTTCAGTTATGTAACAATCAGAAATGTTTCATCCAACATGCAGTGCGAGCCTCTTTTAGTGCTCTCGTACTAAAGTGATTTATGAAGCCCCCCCCAAGAGCGTTCAGATTTCTGGTCTTTTGCAATCTCGATGCTGTATGGATGGGGCTATTTTTGGCCTTTGCGAACAAGAAACGTCTGCAGCGATTCATTCCGCGTTTTATGACGAGCGGTGTTGCTTAATCGTGGAGTTCAGATCTACAGATTGCCAAGAAAACACTGAAATAAATTAGTGGTTTCCTTGTGGATTTAGAAACTGTGCCAGTTCAGTCATATTGATTTACAACAACTCGGTGAAAGGTTTTGTTTAGACGAGACGGGAATATGCAGCAAACTCCATTTCCATCATTTTAAACCGGAGCCTTTCCAAAGCTTAGTTTAAAAGTATTTTCTTGTTTTTTGTTTCAACAGTGAGGCTGGATGAAGTGGAACAGAGAGTCTGACTGTTAAATGTGAGCTCCACTTTTACCTCTAGTCTCTGTCTTTACAGCTTCACTACTTTCCACCTGAAAGATCCCAGCTTGTGGCAGGACATACTGTACGTGGAGCTCTGTAACATGCAGATGACAAGCATGTCTTGAGTTAAGCTCTAAACTGCCGGAACCAGACAAACATCCGGCCGTAGCAAATCAATTATTTTGTATGATCTGATTTGGATCTGTAGCTGGAACCACATCTGAGGGGTGTGTGTCTGCCCACAGGTGAATGTACTGCTCTCCCCTTTGGTACCAAATGCTTTTGGTTTTGGTCAAACATATAAAATGCAATGTTATGAAACCTTCCCCCCCCAGAAAATCCCTAAGGTGGTCTCATTCTTAACTGCTGTGACAGAAAAGCACATTTTCTTTGGTCCTAGTTTGTCCTCCATGCAGTCATAACACTGCCTTTCGCACTGGGTCAGGTTGCCACTGTTTGTACTTTATGCTGTCTCTGTGCCCCCCCCCCCTCCCAGCAGAGGTGACCTGCATCTGCTTACACATAATATTTACACCACGCTTCTCCTTCACATTTTTCACTCCCCCCCTCCTCCTTTTTCTCTTAGGTTTATGGCCCACATACACAGCTGGCTATGCATCCCAACATCAGGGGGATTTCCTGCAATAACTCATAAAGGATTTTCTAAAAACCAACATCATTTTAACATTATAACCTTGCTCTTCCCTGTCAGTCTGTCTGCCGGTTGGTCCACCCATGGATGTATAAACAGAACTCTGTTGCTGAGTGTCAAAAACGTTCGACTTCTCTGGCATAAAAGTACCTGGATCTTGCGTATTGTTGGGCCCATGGAGCATGCGCACTAGCATCTCAGGTCTGCTGAGCCAGCTGGTCCTTCGCCATGATAAATAAGAATGAAATGATTTAATCATGCAGCTCTTCTAGACTTTGCACATGTTAACTGACTGAACGAATCAAATTCTGTTGATAAGACAAGTTATTTTTTGGGGTTGTGACCCTCTTGTGAAATGTATCCGCTGATTTACAGCCGTCTCTTTCACAATGTGAGTCTATGGAAAAAAAATCTGTTTGGGCCCAGTGGCATCACGTGATGGACGCCGTTGTGGTAATTACACAGTTTGGCCTCTATGTAGAAAATGGCTCCAAAGCCTGGCGCACTTCCTGGACCTTTTTAGTCCAGGCTGTAATAGCTCAACAACTACTGGATGGATGAAGATTCAGTGTTGTACAAACACTCATGGTCCCCAGAGGATAAATCCCTCTGACATCCCCATCAGCTTCAGCTGTGCTTCCTGTTTAAAGCTAATTATGCTAAACTCAGATGGTACATCATGGTAAAGATAATACCTGCTAAACATCGACACAGCATGGGCACTGCAGTGCTCCTGTGCAGCCTCACTAGACTCACTGAGGTGGACACACAGGTGGCATGAATGAAGCCTGTCGACGTGTTTAACACTTCAGCAGAGCTTCATACTGTCTCATACTGTCATTCGCAGATTTACAGACAAGGTTGCAGCAGCTGGAGAGCAATCATTTAAGTCCTCTGCCCTTAACTCTGAATGTACCGTGAAGCTAACTTTACCCTTTTAGAGCACAGTGTTGATTTCTTGGTGTTTGAAGTGAACGTCTGATCGTATGAATCTCAAGGTTGTCTCGAAGTAACAGTGTGAACACTCTCTGCCGTCACGCTGGCCTAGCTTCCAAGTAGTTTCCTCTTAATGGAATATATTGTAGGCAGCTGTGTAAATGGACTGGAGGACAGATACTGTAGCATCTATCTATCTATCTATCTATCTATCTATCTATCTATCTATCTATCTATCTATCGAGCTGTTTGACTAATTAAAGCACAATGAGATTACATGTAGTAGAGTCCAACAATCACACACGCTGTCTGTGTGGAGACGACTGACACAAGTGTTAAAGTTTCTGAATGTATAAAAAGGTTTTGAGCATAAATATCAGCCTTGTGTAAAGAAATCATAGCAATTTGTTTTTCTTACTTTAGAGTGTTGTTAAATTACATTTGACTTTATGTTTGATTTGTGATATGAGGTCAATATTTATTGTATTTTTTACAAGCTTCAATCATGTCTGGAGAAAGTATTGAAACAATGGCAAATTTTACCTTGCTGTCTTCCCTTTTTCTTTTCCATTGTTTTTTATAGTACTCTGATACTCTGATATTAATACTGCACACAAATGAATGCTGTATTTTATTGACATTTAAACTAGTGCTGTTGTGGATTATATATTTGCCTGTTGCATGTCTGCCTTCTTGTCTTTTTTCCCCTGACAGAGTTGTACAATAAATCTTTTCCAGTGAAATCAATGCCTCTCTGTTTCTGTCCTTCCAGGGCACCTGGGTTTGGTTTAGGTCACAAATGAGATAACTAAGGAAAGTGAATAATGGGTTCCTGGATCTTCACAAGAAGAACAAGAGACAGTGATTTCAACAAAGGATCGTCTCTGTGCAAGAGCAGCCTTACCTAATTTGTCAGTTCACTCACTGGGTGGACTCCCTGATCGGAGAGGATGAACACACACACACACACACACACACACACACACACACAGACACTGGCAGCAGTACACAACACCCCTGACCTCCAGGAGATCAGCACATTATTAAACCACAATGTAAATACCAGCAGGAAGGTGCTATGCTAACGCTGAACAGACCACAGCATTCCTTCCGCCCTGCGTGAATCTGTTTGTTCACTCCCAGGAGCTCTGTGACTCCAAACCCCTGATGACTGGGTCTCTCTCCCGCTGTCAGTCCGCCGTGATCGTTGTGATCCAGAAACCACTTTCACACATCAGCTGAACTGAGGCTGGCAGAGCCCATCACTTGACTTTCCCAAACTTCACGCGTCCAAAAGCTCTTCAAGAAACAGATTTGTTGTGCACGAATGGAAAACAACAAGCTGGACATGCTCAGCGTGTGAGGTATTATGGATCCTTTGGCAATAAGCAGAGGTTGTATGACTGTATGATTGCTTGACACCCGTTGATGCCCTCATGTTCAGACCATAACATGCTCCACAATCATTTCTTTGTCCACCCTAAAAATATGAGGCAACCATGTGCAAGCGTAGCCCCGTTGTTTGGTGTAAAACACAAAGCCAGTATTTATGCAGTTACTGGAATACCTCTGAATCACATGGAGATTATCCCTTCACAGCGTCAGTCACAAGTGAACCCCAACACAAAGTTATTTGGCATTACAGAAATCTCTGTCCAAGGATGAGGAAAATATAAATCATGTGTCTGTGCTTTTCCCTCCTCATCTGTCTCCACACAGAATTAGAAAAATGCAGCAACTCCCATCCTAACACCTCATCCACAACAGGAAGCATACCTGCCAGAAATGCGTGATGATCTCCATCAGTGTCAGTTCAACAGTCCGAGCCGCCAGCCAGACAAAAGGATTCATCACATGAGCGGTGGGTACGTCTCTTCTCTGATATTTGTGAGTCTTTCTGTTCATATGTGACGCGATGATACTGCATCCCGTACCTGTGGCAGACTGAGCACACATTTAGTACATTTTTTCTGTTAGCGATCATTACATTAGAAATGTAAAAGCTTTAGCGTCCACTGGAGAAACGGGCATCAAAAACATTTTCTTACAAATTACATCCCCAAAACTTGTTAGCAAACAGCTGCCAGTGTACACAGCCAGCACATAGGCGGCTTTCTGTTCACATGGTAAACACACAATAAGTCTATTTAACTCTCCTTGTTGCTCTGTTTTTGGTCTCCACCAACTCCTGAGGGAAATATCGGACCCTTTAGCTGCCAAATGCTTTACTGTGTTCACTTGCGTGTCGCTGGCGTTTGCCTGTCTGCCGTTTGGTGCCGGGTGTGTGGCGTTCGGCGGGCCGCTTGTGCGTACACGCTGAGAACGGTCAGAGTGAAGCAAAACAGTAAAGTTGTGTTTAAGGAGTTTACAGGCCATGAAATGTGTGAGCAACAAGCAAGGAGAAATCAGTTATTACGATGTCTGATAAAGAACATTTCTAACTTATAGGTCACCTAAATATAGAATGTTATAATTAATTTAACACTTAGAATTTCAAAAATGTGAAAGCATGATCTCATTAATCAGGCGAACACGTTTGTTAGTATTTGGTACCATACTTCATGTGAGTGCCTACAGGCGGTCATTAAACCATTTACAGTATGCTGTGTTCTCCATGGGGCCTCACACTGATCGGAGGAGAATGAAAGCCATTAACTCACATTAATGTCACACTTCCAACTCATAAAACAAAAAAGTGAGATATAGTTAAACACAGCGTCTTACAGCTACACACACATTGTTTTGCTTTCCTGGCACATTCCTGTAACAGGGACCGATTCCTTACTTTTTAGGTGGTGACTAACATTTCTGTGCCAGAGTATTTCTCCTCACCACTGTGTCAGAGGGGAAGCAGTAGACTAAATGCTTGATATCTGAATATTACCCCGTTTCACCAGAGACACAGATGATTTTACATGCCGGGGTTTTCAGTAGGTTCATCACTGCACTGGATTTGTCGGTGGTGTATGTGACCCTTAACCAGGTCAGAGCAGTGTGTGTGTGTGTGTGTGTGACCTGTGTGCAAAGGTGCTTTTATACGAACCTTTGAAGACAGTTACCCGATTCTTTGGCAGTGTGCACTGGCTTCCATTTCACTCCTCAGAGTCTCCGTAACATGTTCCCCAAACCACTGCCTGTGTAAAAAGAATAGTAGCCTTTGTAGAAATGTATTTTGACAGTAACTTACACAGCCCAGTGATTCATTTAAGACTTCCAACAACCCGTCTCTAATTCGAACATGTTGTTTAATAAATGGCTCCACATGAGCCGGTTCACTGGAGGATCACTACTAATCTCGTTTATAAAGTTGTCATTAATTAAGATTTGGCTGAGGATTTTTCCGTGCAATCGTTTGTTATACATCATTTTTGGCAAAGAGACGTTTTGTAAACCCTCATCATGTATTGAGTATCCGGTCAAATCAAATGCCCTCAAATGCTGACTGTGTGTTTGCAGCAAATGCCTTTACAATTGGCCACATGGGGGTGTGATTTTTTTGTCATGTCATCAGTTCCATTCAGTTCTATTTGTTGCGCACTATGATTGTTGCGAAATATGACTATATGGAGATGCGTCACCACTCAATTCCAGAAATGTAAGTCGGCTTGGAGACCCGAGCACTTGTATTAAGGCCAACAGCGCCCTCTGGTGTCTGCAGTGTTCATCTCCACATCGGGGGTAAATATGACTTAAAGACGGAGCATCATCGTCTCTGTCACAAGAACCAGGAGCTGAGGACAACATGCAGCTCCTTATAGGGTCATAATACTCTGTTCTCAGGAATCAAACGCAGCATGTAATACAAACCTGATTAAGAGTCTCAGCTCTCACTACACCAAACATGTCAGGCTGCTTCAACAATACATTAAAGACCATACAGTTCAGTGGCATAACTCATTTATTACTGAATAAAAATTGGACATGAACACGTGCAGACTAAAAACCAGTGTAACAAATTGACGACCGTAAAATTTTTGAAACAAAGTCTGCATCCCCTGCTGTAAAAAAAAAAAGGAAAAACAAGATTACATCTATAACCAGTTTGCTTTTTTGGAACTGTACAAAACACAGCTTTAGCAACATACATCTGTCCAAAAAAAAAAAAGAAAGAAAAACCTCTCGCCTGCCATTCCCTAAATGTGCAAACATATTGATCTTTCCTGAATGATTGCTTTTATTTTACATTATTCATTCAATCCTTCCACTGAACAGTTCGCTTTTATAAATCAAAGCGTTCACATTTAGTCAGCGGATATAAATCCATCTTTACACTGTAAATAAGTTTCTTTTTCCCAAAGTCCATAACTTTACATGTAAAACCTAGAACACGAGGGTCGGCTAGAGGGATGGGAGGGGGTGTAGGGCATCATAGGAAAAAGAAAAAAAAACAAACCCTATAGGTGGAGGAGACGATGACAGGTCTGGGACTGATATCACACTGCATCAATGCTTTCCCTCAACCACTGATGGTGTCTGACCACGTTGGAGCAAAAAAGGCTCTTGAACCTGCAAACAATCAGCTGGTAGTTTCTGCTGCATCCTGGGTTCCTCAGATGCACACATTCAGTCTACAGAAACACATCAACCACCTCCGCCAAATATCAGCTACAGGTGTGCTGCTGTGTCGACTCAAAGCAATGAATACTCTATCACCAGGACTCATGTGCATGCAGACGCTGTGTGTAGGACTCGGGCAATGTGAACGGTGTTTCCATAGAACGCCTCCGTTGTCGAGGCTTTGATACAGTTCTTCACAGGGACACAAATCCACACAATAACAAATCTAAATGTTTTGTTATTTGGCTTAAGCCAACTAAATTAAAGGTTGTAGAGAATCAACAATCCTGTAAATGATATAGTTTAAATGGTCAGTGCCAGGATGCATATGAGAAACCCAGAGGCCCAACTATTAGGCTGGTAAAATCACCAAAATGTAATCAATCTTGGCATGTTCTCTCAATCATGGCAGACATGCAGCATTTGGGTTTAAATGAAGATACATTTTTGCGAGTTGATGGTGCCCAACCCTCGAGACATGTCAGGTTGCTGGCAGCAGGTATTTGGTTTACTTCCATATTAGTTGTGACACCTTTAATTACTGAACCTTTAGACAAAGTGTGAGATGTGCCTGCTAACACGACTTTGTTAAATGTACAGATGAGGAGTTGCTGATATTTGCTGACAGTGTACTGTATAGAACAGCATTCAGAGAACATGCCGGATTTGATTTTGATTTGAGCAAACTGAAAATACTTCTGTGACAATCAGTCCTAGAACTAGTCTGTTGGTGTGTGGACATGTGTGTGTGTGTGTGTGTGTGTGCGTCTCAGCGGCGATGGCGGCTGTGTCCTGAGTGTCCACCACTGCTGTGGTGTTTGCTCTTGTGGCTGCGCTCCCTCTCTCTGTCCCTGTCGTAGGACCGAGACCTCTCCCTGTCCCTCCTGTCTCCCCGATGACCGGCCCCTCGCTCATGTTTGTGTTTCTTTGACGACAGGTCAAAGGAGCTGCGGTCTCTGTCTCTCTCCCGCTCCCTGTCCCGCTCCCTGTCCACTTTGACTGGCGTGCGGGACCGGGACCGAGAACGCGAGCGCTTCCTCTTGTGACCAGATCCTCCTCCTCCGCTGTTGCTGTGGCGTCCGCTGGGCTTGGAGTCGCTGTTGCCGTGGTGGCTCGTCTTGGACTTGAGGTGGGGGAGGAGAGGAGAGGCCTGATGTCGCCGAGGTGATGGACTGCGACTGTGGGAGCGAGAACGTGAGCGAGAACTGTAGGTCCCTGAGCGACTGCGTCTGCTGTTGTAACTGTGGAAACAGTTCAAGAGGATGGTGAGAAATACAGAATTACAGTTTTAACTAAATTACCCGTTAACACATTGCTAATAAAAGGTTACACCATCAAGCAAATCAATTCTTAAGCTAGTAAACTGCAGAGGTTTTTAAATATTCAAAGTGAGCTTACTGCCTGCGAGGGGAGCGGGATCTAGAACGGGAACGTGTTCTTGAACGAGATCGACTCCCGCTTCGGCTGTTCCTACCGAGCTTCACCTCTTTCCTTAACCTGGAAGGGGAAAAAATATAAAGTTATACAAGGCTTATGAAATTAGAGATGAACACAAACATTTGATAACTGGCTGTAAGAGCCAGCTCTTCCTATGAAACAAAGTAATAACAAAAGAATAAGATTAAAAAAATGACAATTACTATAAGTGAAACATCCTCACCGTAAATACAGTGTGTGCATGTGTGTATGTGTTTCTTACCCGTTGTGTGGACTCTTGTTGACCTGAGTCCGGTTGTCTGGCTCCTTCTTAACTGGTTTGAGGGTCTGAGGGTTTGGGGACTTCTCTTCCACTTTGACCACATTTGGGGAGGAGGGCTTGGAAGCAGGAGAGAAGCCGCCTAGTGTGGACAGTGCCGGAGTACCATCAGGGTTCAGGCCTTTGGCCTTCAGCTTAGCCTCTGCCAAGAACACCTTCCTCCGGTCCACCTCCTTCTCCAGCTGATCATAGTTCGGCTGTGGAAAAATAAAACCTTAAAGAGTCAGTTTACACACAGACAACACTGAACAGGCAGGGCTGTCTTGGCTAATAGGTTTGCTGTGACAGTATCCCTTGTGGCATATAGAGCTGGAGTGCAAGCTACTGTAAACGACAGGGCTGATGTGATTTTTACTGTCACACAAAATGTCTGTAAACCATATGATTATCCAATGTTACACCAACACTGTGCTACTCAAATCAAACAAAAACCACCTTCTTCCTGGTGTAGAGTCTGAGGGTGGTGATGCAGATTTCCTTTATCTCCTCCTCGCTGGCTCCAAACAACAGGTACCAGTTAGGTCTAGATGGCAGCGGTATCTGGAAAAAAACAGCACAAAAAGGTTATAACATTTGAAGGTGAAGAACTGTTGAGGCTTTTGTGGCAAGATGAAAAGGTGTTCCATGTAAATGTTCTCTCACCTGCAGAGCTCGGGCAGCAAGGTATATGCAGGCACAGGCGATAGTCTCAGCTTGGAACCTCACAAACACATTTGTCCTCAGACTGTCGTTCATGTAGTTCCTATGAGGGCAGAAAGAACACATAGAAACAAAACATAGCATCTTCTCTACACAAAGCCACCTCTCACCCATACACACACTTCCTTAAGGTCATGTTGCAGCGTTACGTTATTACTGTAGGTAGGTGACATTTATAGCCCATAGCATCTCCTCATCACGGCTTTAAATTTTTTTCTATTTTTCATTTCTGAATAAGCCCTAGCTAATTCTTACAACTGACAAGTCTTCCCAAACCAAGAACGTTATGGTTGGTGACTTTTAAGCAAGCATTAACAAGTGAATTTGACCGTTAGAGGCACAGACAGCATAAGCTGATAAATATACACGGATACACATTGTTTAGCTATAAAGAAACAGCTATGCATTCTTAAACATGAAGAAACAGCTCCGCATTTTTAAGTAACACAGAGCTGAAGTGAAATGTGCATTTTCATCTGTGGAGTTTAACTTTGTCCATTTCTCTCTGGGGCATCCATGGGGGTGCTGCACGTCACAGGTAAAGCATGAAGACACAAATGGGAAATAATCTGGTGAAGCCCTGCCAAGACCATCTTACCACACTATGACCTGAGAGTAACTAGATTAAGAACGATGGTGATCGAGACAATGACACATGCCTTTGAAAGGGACAGGAACATGCAGGGATACGGATGTAACACATTCTTTGAAAATGCAGCTGTCACTTTCAGATTGTTAGATCTGAGGGAACAGGGAGGAACAGCACATATGGTGGCATGCACAACTGAACACTTCTGGAGTCAGTGGCAGGTCGATGTAATCAAATGAGGCAACACTAGCTACACATAATGCAAAAGTATAGTTTCTATGTTTAGTGTTCATGCCATGAGGATTGTGACCTTCATCTTGACTGGAAGGTTCAAATGCAAAACAGCCACTTTCCACTTAAAATAAAAACAACCTGACCCTCATATGACCACTGATTCCATTTATCTGTAAACCCATTCCACTACGTAGCACTGTAAGACACTAAAGACATTAGTGGGAAATCTATGCCTCACTACTTAGGCCGAGTGAAATCTCTGCGCTACAAAACAGATTGTGTCAGTGGGTTGTCTGGGACAATGGGCAAATTAGATTAGCCATAGTGGAGCATTAGGAAAGACAATATGGCCAGGATGCGAATCAGGCGAGTACAGGGTGGTGTGAGCATCTATGTCCTCAAGAAACATAGAAGTCAGAGACAAAAAACGTGTGATAACAGAAACATGATGGTAAAACCCCGACAAACTAACTCGACATATCCCACTTAGATTACAACCAGGCAAAAATACTAAAACTAATCACAAAGTAGTGAAACATCATTTCTACAGTGGTGACACTTCTCCGTATGTATACACTATGTGTAACACTTTCCACCCATCAGTTATATTTACTGCTCCAATGGAAGCAGCCGCAAGTGATTTATGAAAACCTGCTGCACAGGGATTACTTCCAGTCTAACCTGCCTTAAACAAATGACAGAACCTGCACTTTGGCAGGTCAGTGTGAAACTACGCCAACGCAACTATAGGTAACACATGGCCGTTGGGTTCTGACTGCTGGGTGGGCGAGACAGGTCCTTGGAGGCAAAACCTGAGAACTGGATCAGCCTGTAAAACAGACACATGTCTGGACACCACGTCAGTTGGGGACAGGACACAGTATACCACTGTAATTATTTTAAAAACAGGCAGGTAAACTGGTCAAAAATGTTATTCTGTTGTGGTTTACTTCATTGCTAGATGCAAGTAAACTAGAAAAAAAGTCAGACTATAAATGCATCTGTAGCTACTTGGCATTACAGTTGAAACCTTTGTAGCAAGACCAAAAAAATACAAATCCTTTTGGACACCCAAGAGAAAACAAGACGATGTTCGCTGTTGGGAAAGGCCCGCCCGCCCCCTTCAGTGAATCTCGGCATTGGGATTGGCTGTCTGGAGAGGGGCAGCCAGCCAATGGGGGGAGCTTCCTGAGGTCATGTGGTTGGAGGAGGCAGAGTTCAGAGGTTCTTTATGTGACTTACCAGCATGGACTACCCTTTAATCAAAGAGTAGAGAGAAAGGACAAAGTTAAACCAAGTTCCCTGGGCACTGCAAATTAAACAGACTTTACAGCAAAGCCATGTAAGGGCAGACAAGAGAGTGAGACACGAAACAGGTTTAGGCAAAACACAAATTGCTCCATCAGAAAAAAAAGAGGTGGAAGGGTTAAAATGGAGTGAGGGGATGTCGTAGTCAGACCTGGGCAAAATCGTTGTTGAATGCTTTTCAAATTTCTGGCGGGGGCACTTGAATATCACTTATCTGACAGTGACCCAAGATCCTGGCTGTTAAATCGGGTGCTCTTCAAGTAATTCAACCATTTGAAACTCGTTCAACTTCCATTTTTAGCCCAGGTCTGGTGGCACTTCTTGCAGACATGACACAGGTTGCTGCTGTGGGGAATGGTCAGTGGAGAACTAGGAAGGAACTCACCAGGCCGTCTGGACGAGAGTCTGGTTCTTTTCACATTCAAGGACTTGAAGGTACATCACAATGATCTGGAATCATAAAACGATTGCATGGTAAAATCACAGAGGCAGCACCTGGTCTGATACTGGTCAAGCTCAAGTCTGTTCTGTGACATGAGAAAAGTCTGTCAAAACTGTTTCATGTGTGGTTGCATCTGCATGTAGGTACAAACTCAGTTGCAAAAGCTAAGCTACGCTGCAGTACAGTTTAGAAAGTATGGCTTAAACTCACCTTGTGTGGATGCTTGACATGCACACAGAAGCCCAACTCCTTCAGGACCCGCCGTTCCGCTTTGATGACTTGGTTTTTGGTATTTATGTAGTTCTGATCAAGTATCAATGAACTTGGAGTCCTAGTTTATAAAAGGAATCAAAACGAAATAAGGTTTCCCCCTTCGAAAATAAAAGTAAAATAGAAAGTGCCCTTGTGATTTCTTGCACTCCTTTTTTCCGTTCCAACCAACTCAAAGCAACAGGTTTTAACTGTTTGAATCCCTGACAGTTTGCTGGGCTTTGTGGACTCCTGTGGTTCCAGAGAAAGCTTATGGGACAGCCCTCGACCTCAATCACCCCGTGTCACAGCTTTAACAGAAATATCAACTGTGGTCATCTCCTACATCACTACCTCAACACAGATAAACATTTCAGCCTTTAAACTCAAATGAAACTGTAAAACTACTGCAATCCGCCTCACATCCTTCCCTTTCTAACAGACCGCTCTGTTGAGTAACCAAAACCACCTGCTTATTCTTTTGTACAGCACGATATCAAGACTTGAAGAAAATCTGAAAAATATTTCAACTACACTGCACCGCGTATTATAACCTAAAAAAAACATCTGCTTATTAAAACGATTATTTAAAATGCTACAGATGCAGACAAACAGCTCTACAAATGGCATTTTGTGGCAATCGTTTAAATAAAAAAAAAATCATCTTTCTCAAAGCAAGCATGCATTCTGGTCTACAAATCTGCTCACAGGCTGTCACTCTCCTGCGTGGTGTACAATTTATGATACAATCTACATCCCTACAACTTCTACAACGTGTGTGTGTGTACTAATTTAGCATTTGGCCTTTTCAGAACCTACAATGATCTCATTTAAGATCCAAACATAGCATTTTAAATGTCTCAAGTAACAATAATTCAAATGTGAATGTTGTCATGCTACAAACCGCATGCATGGAAAGCTCTCCTGGATCAGTGTACTGTCCATAACTAAACATGACGCTTTACTGCCAAAATTCACATCTAAGACAGACTTACTGTTTGTGCGCCATGATAACTGATATAGTTACTTTAATGCTGATCCAGATCAACGGTATATAATGCCCAATAATTAAAGCTACAGTGCATGCACTGACCCTAAACAAAACAGATAACCTGCATAGCCTATTTGTCTCTTATTATTCAAACTTCAACAAACAAGGTGATATTTCTATAAAAGCCATGGGTAACAGTAGGTGAATGGGGTTTTGCTCTTGAAGCACAAACAAAATGCATGGTGAGGAGCAGTCAGAGAAGAAAACTACATTACCCAATGGTCCGCAGATTGACGGACAGATACCCAAAGCTTAAGATTGAACCACAGAAGTCCTCAAGGCGCCCCGGGGGCCAAGGACCTTCGGCCAACCTGTCATCCCCGATCCCAGTGCCCCACGGTGGCTCAGACCACGGGCGTCTCCCACAGGAGGGGGTGGGGTGGCCCTGGGGGGAGGAGAGACCCCCTTGCATCATGGTTGTCATGCCGACTGCTTCATCTTACGTACCATTCCACATCACCCAGGCTTTGGTAAATGTAGCTGGTCGCTGTTAGTTGGTTGCAAGGGAAAAAAGAAGCCAAGTTAATGCCAAGGCCTAAAGTATTGACATGTACAGATTTCTATGAAGACAAAAGGCACACACATAGTTAAAGTAGTCGTGCCTTGTCTTACAATGTGTGTAATGTCCTCCAATTTTTAAAGTGAGTTTGTTGTGATCATAGTTAGTGTAATGTCAAACTCAGATGCTACATGTAGGCAAATACATCTGTAACTACCAGTGAAGCGGAAACTGAAAAGTTTTAAAATGGTTTAGAGTACATGGATAAACAGAAGAGCACTTACACAGCAAAAACAGATCAACATCATACAACATCATATTGGATAAAAGCAAAAACAAATACAATGCAACTGTTCCATGTAACAAAAACGTTATTTCCAAACAGTGGAGACTGGATTCAATGTCAGTGCTTACTTTTTGCCTCTGATCTGTCTCAGATGATGGAAAACATTGATGACGTCTCGTATTCGTCGTGGTGCTTCCTCAATCTTGGAGGCCAAGTTGATACAAGCCATTGCAACAATCTGGAGAGAAAATGATTGAAGCAAATAGTTGGAAGGAAAAGTTCAATAACTTAACACAACCAGGGAAAGAGTGGCCACGTGTAACCAGCAGGTTTGGGCAAGGTGATAAAGTATACAAGGAGTTTATAAATTTGTTGACTGTAAAGAGATCTTGCCATAATTTGCCTCTTTATTCTATGACATTTCAAAACCTCTAGGAAGACTGGGGCCAGAGGCTGTATTCTCTATGAGAAGGGTTGCTACATAGACGTAACACTTAATTTATGGCATCAGTGTATTGGAAATGTTATATCACAATGGAAAAGTGCATTTATTGTCTTAGGGGATTTATATCCATGTTGGCCACTCCTGTAAACCAGCACTTGATGGTTTCTTTTCTCAGACAGACCAATTTTGTCTATTTGTCGAATTTTTTGGTTGCAAAATGAATATTATATAATTGTCAGATGTAAGAGGCCACACTAACCAACGACCTTATACATCTACAAAATGCTTAACTATCAGGTAGCTGTACCGCATTAAATGTATGTACAAGACCTCCAAGTGGACAATAGTAATTGTCGTTGTTTTCTGTACTTAAAGATTGTGATTTGTTTCGAATTGATCTTCAACATGTCCCCTCTGTTCCTTACGGCAGTTCAAATACTCTGGTACAACGTATCGACAACATGGCTGCCATGAACGTAACCATAACGTTGTGCTATGCTGATGCTATGCTAACATGACCGAGTAACCATCAGCCTGACAATGATCCGTAAATTTGAACGGACTCACCTCAAAACTGTGCTTGACGAAGGACTTGGAGTAGAAAAATCGATGAAAGAGCACCTGTCCTGTTGCCATTGCCACCTGTCGAGAAAATAACAGGACAGGACGTTTGCACTTTGTCTTGTACAGGCTGGCCTAACCTCGCACAATGGACCGCCGCCATTTTAACTCCACCACGCCAACGTCAAAGAGCTAACGTTAGCAAACTGCTAACAACCGGGCTAAGACGTGTTGTGGACTAGAAAACACATGAACATAACGCCATAACATTTAACAGAACATATTGTGCGTGTTCCATTGGTTTTACCTGAGGTAACCGGAGAAGAATGCCCGCAGACTGAATCAGCTCACATCCAAGGATGCGAAGGTCGGTCTCCGTGTTCAGGTCGAGGCCGTCGAGCATCGACGGCGTCGGAGAGAGCCTTTCCTCCGGTATGAGCGAGTTGTCAATCGTGAGGTACACTTCGGAGTAAACTTTGTCACCAATGAGAATACCATCGTTGTTTGTGGATGCGTTGGAAGATACAGAAAGAGGACCTGCGGCCATATTCACCCGAAAGACAGAGGTTACCAGCGACAGCTCACGTTTCAGCTCAGCCAGCCTCGACCGACGGACGGCGGAGCAGGACGACTGACAAAGCACGTGACGTCACTCTCCCACTGAGACTCACTCCGTTGTGCTCATCCGCGGTGGGAAAATAGTTACGCAAAATTAAATCATTGAACACAAACGGGATTCATTTCTTTAAAATTTAACATACCCCACTGGAATATAGTACGCATTAAAACTCTTACTTTAAATTAATTGATTTATCCTCTCTTAAATGTGTTATTTTCAAATCTCACCTGTCTACACATTACAGCCATAGACTCGGACACAGTCTAAACAAAGTTAATTAATGATTAATTTTACAGATAATGAATTATATTAGATAATAAACAGATTGATCTGATATACAATCATATTTCCATTGTTTTCCTAATTATAAACATGAATATATCAGTAAGTACAAATGAACTCTCTCATGCTTCCTTCATGAGCTCCACTGTAAGCTCAGACCTTCCACTAGAAAATACGTGTAAGCATGTATGACTAACGTATCTCAAACAATTTAGCTGTCTACATACGGACGGTCAGTTTTACCATTATTTACACAACCACTCCCATAGATTTTGCTCCTTAAACGTTACATCACGCATTGGCAATACAAGTCTCACATTAACGTTGTCAGTACCACAGTTGTGGTGTTTCCGATGTCCCCCGAAGGCAGCAGGAGGAAACGACTCACCACCAACGGTTTCTGTGACGTGTTTTACGGGAAAGTCCAGACTTCTCACCACTACCTCTGGAACATATCCATCCGCCAATTAAAATAATAATAAATAAATAAAATAAAATAAATACATAAAAAAAGATTTTACTAAGAAATCAGTGATTGAATGACATATTTACTCCAAGTGTACAGTAGTGTATAGTCAGCATTTTTTTTTACTTAACCGATTAAATATACAGTAACCCAGGTAGTGCTAATTATGTACTTAATTTTTAGACTTTGGTATTTACTGTGTTGGTGCCTCTTCTTATGAATTGGTCTGAGAACATTGTGTTCAATCACTGATTGTATAGCCTGAAGCCTTGCAGTAACTACAAACAGACAGCAGAGAGAACTAGAGACATACTGGTGGAGGTTTCTCAAAATTGGGAGCTCCCTCCTGGAGCACAGAGAGCTCTCAGGACTCTAACTCTGTACTGAATCCCTTCTGATATACAGTCTAAGTCTTCAGTCCGTTTTAATGCCAACAAGTGGCTTATGGGCCGCCACTGCTGTAGTGTGTGTGTTGTAATATATCTGTGTTTCTGTGAATGTTGTACGCATGTTGCACATTTCTTTGCTGGTTTATTGTGGTCTGTGTTGGTTTGGTGGCAAAGAGAGTTTGAGTTTGAATTTTACATTATTAAAGTCAAAATATGAGCTGCATTGGATCATCCCTTGATTACCTAACATTGAGGCCGTGTCTCGTAGAAAAGCCCTTGGTCAAAATCTGTTTTTAAGACCTTAACTAATTTTGCTCATAACAGTGGTTTCCACCATTTTTCCTGTTGAAATTAAACAGTTTCTAGTTGCAATCCCCTGAATGAACAAGGCTCTTAAGGTTCAGGCTCCATCATATCTTAAAGAGCTCATAGTACCGTACTACCCCACTAGAGCACTGCGCTCCCAGAATGCAGGTCTACTGGTGGTTCCCAAAGTCTCCAAAAGTAGTGCAGGAGGCAGAGCCTTCAGCTATCAGGCTCCTCTCCTGTGGAACCTCCTTCCAGTTTGGGTTCGGGGGGCAGACACCCTCTCTACATTTAAGAGTAGACTAAAAACCTTCCTTTTTGATAAGGCTTATATTTAAGGGCTGGATCAGGCCTTAGACCAGCCCCTAGTTATGCTGCTATAGGCTTAGACTGCCGGGGGACTCCTATGGTGCACTGAGCTCCTCTATTCTCTATCCTCCTCTTCCTCTCCATCGTTATGTCTCATGTCAGCCAAATGTCTGCCTCTAACTTGCTATCTTCCCCGGAGCCTTTCTGTGCTTTCTCAGCTCTCAGTTCCTGTTGATCCTGTGGATCCTGGTCCTGGCCCTGCTGATGTGGTTCTCTGGTTCCTGTGGGTCCTGGTCCCGGTCCCGCTGATGTGGTTCTCTGGTTCCTGTGGATCCTGGTCCTGGTTCTGCTGATGTGGTTGCCTGGTTCCTATGGATCCTGGTCCTGGTCCTGCTGATGTGGTTCTCCATCAGCCATTGGATGTGCGTCTGTCCAAGGCTACAGCCTGTCTGTCCTTGGGAGCTGGATCTCTCCTTCACTGTGGTGCTCCCGGAGGTTTCTCTTTTCCCACTGGGTTTTTTGAGTTTTTCCTTCCCGAAGAAGGAGGGTCATAAAGGGCAGGTGATGCCTCGGACTGATCCACCGGACTGATCCATTGGCCTCATCGACTGCTGGACTCTTTATTAGATTGTTTGTTCGCTTACACTTGTTTATTTCAGTGAACTTTGTAAAGCACTGTGAGACACTCTGTTGTGATATTGGGCTATACAAATAAATTGAATTGAATTGAATTGAATTGAATGAATCCACCCAATAGTGATTTTCCTTAATAAAGCTGTTTTTACCATGGGGCCAGGTAGATTTCCAGCAACAAAACTCTGGTTATTTTCCAGCCCTGCCGTCAAAAGGACAGTCGCCACATTTAGACTGCTGTGTGCGGTGTGCACGGGGACAGCAGGGTACATATACACCTCACAGAGGGAGGAAATGGGGGCTTCGCTGGAGGCCCAAGAGCAAATTATTGCCACAGGTCCCACTAACAGGTAAATCCTGCCGTGGTTGGTTATTTCCTGAGCTCATATGTATCATGCATGTGAATGTCTGCGTGTGTCGTAGACTATTGTAAGCAAAAGCTGTAATCCAGTAAACACAGCATAAGGGCCTACTTTCATAACCTGTTTGAGGCTCTCTGTGGCATGTAAGGGGCAGACAGATGTCCACACACACATTTACCTCCTTGGCTTTACTAATGCACCACATGGGGTGGCAGACTGAGGCCTCATTGTCCCTGTCATTAACCAACACCTACAACCAGCACCTCCGGCCCTCGCACTTACGCAGTTACCACGACGACAAGAATACTGAGCATTCTTTCTCTGGTTGCCCGGGTGACACTAATTATAGGGTGTGGGAGGGCTCACGGGACGGCAGAATTCCGGAACGACCATAACGACGCGGGAGAGAGGCGTTCAGGGACGCCCAGTGACGAACAAGGGCTTAGTTATACACACACGCCACTCCCTGGAGTGTACGTGTGTGTGTGTGTGTATGTATTTACGAGCAACTTGCACAGATTCCCCAGGGACACGTGTGCATGCCTGCCCCGCTATGATAATTACTGCGACGAGATCACACTCCAAATGTGTGTGCATGGCATGCGTGTGTGTACATATGCATGTTTCTGTGTGTGGGCATTTGTTAAGGGTGATTAAATTTGAATGTTGAAGAGCGATCCAAACGGCATTCATGTCAACGTAATGGAGCTTTATGCTGCGCGCCTGTTGTGCAAATATCAAGTGTTTCAAGGAGATGAATCTATTCAGGCTTGATCTCTCTCTCTCTTTCTCACACACACACACACACACACACCTCATGGCTCTTTCTGAAACACACACACACACACAAACCAGGAAGGACACCAGGTCAAGGGCTACAAAGCAAAGGCATGAGCAAAGGAAAAAGCCCCAGTAAAAGAGCAGAGTGGTTCAAAAATAAAGTGATGGCACAGATAGCCGGGGAGGAGAGGCTGGGTGGGAATTGCTTTTTAGCAACAGTGTCAGAGGGGTTGAATACTAAAAGAAGGCTAAAGAGATTAAAAGAATATTGACACAGAAACAGATTTATGTGTGCGCGCCACAGATACAGAGAGAGGGAGTGTGAGAGGCCGGTGCTTGTGTTTCGGGGGAGTCAGAAGGAGGCAGAGAGCGTGTCAAAGACGCGGGAGTGTGCGTGCTGTGGGATAGGGTGGGATATGCTGACGCCTCTGACTGGCACAGAGAGAGGTTATCTCTTCAAATGCACAGCAGACGTGCAGGTCACGGTGGGAGGAAGTTTAACGGGGATAAAAGGAAAGGTCAACGGTCAGACGTGCATGTGCGGGGAGAATGTGAGCAGTTGTCAAAAGGTCAGAATGGGCCCTTTTCACGGCTAAAGCTTTGACTTGTCCAATCAGGAAGAGCGCAGGTGTAAATAACAACATCAACACTGGCTCCATTCAATTAAGTGTCCCGGTAAGATGTGTCAGTGACCCAGCATGCACAGCGCCTGAGCCCCGGAACCAGCTCACTGAAATAAAATACAGCAGTCATTCATGCTATTAATTCCACCTGTGCATGTTAGGCTTGTTTAATTACTCTCTGGTTAGACTGTTCAAAATTGAGATCTGCACTTCGAAGCTGACAAATTCATCTTCACTCAAGGCTCACTAATACTTCCTCATCCTCTTCTTCTGCTGCTGCTGCTGCTGCCATGAACGAGAAACACTCAGAATAACAGCTGAGCACAACTCTCTACAAAGGAGCTTCGGAACAAGCCAGTAAGTGGACCTTGAGTTGAGACTGTTTTGTCATCCGCTGGTTCAAAGGTCAAGAATACATAAAACCTTCAATTATTTTGTTGAATGAAAAGAAGTCATTTTATAAAAATGAATTAAATACTCATTTTTTTTACTGAGAACTCCAGACAGTCAACTTCAGGAAAAATACATGAACCTGTTTGTTATGTGTAGAAGGAAATGTGTAAATGTTTAACTCTCTGCAAACACAGCCGAGGTAGAAAATGAGGTTTTAATGGCACACAGTGTCCAGTGTCTTGTGTTTCAGAGCGTCTCCTCCGTGTGGATCGAGACTCTGGCAGGATAAAATCATTATCATGCCACCTTTCTGTGTGAGCGACGTGCACATGCATTGTCTCGCAGATGGACTGGAAGAGAGGAACACGGGGAAGTCAAGCTAAAAACTTTCCATGTGTGCCAGCAAGCGGGGAAATTAGTTCCATGCCACACACACACACACACACACACACACACACTTCACGCATTTCTCCCATCATGCCAATTCATCCCAAATGTACAGGGAGAGGAAGAGAGGGAGGGAGGGAGGGATGGAAGGAGGGGGGGTGGAAAGACCTTGCATGGAGTGAATGATGTCAATAACACACAATGCCTGAGGGGAGAGTGCTGGGTAATTGTGTGTGTGTGTGTGTGTGTGTGTGTGTGTGTGTATCTGGGGGTGCCTGCCGTACAGTTTCCTTTGTGTTTGCCTGCCTTTTGTTTGTGTCCACGGGTGGCAGGGGACACGCTGTCATGCTCCTTCAGCCCTGCCCTTGTGACAGGCCGTGTGTGTGTGTGTGTCTGTGTGCGTGTGTATGTGTGTGTGTGTGTGCGTGTATACTATGTGCGTGCATGGGTGTTTGTCTGTGAAATCCTGTGCGTGCCAGGGAGACTGCGTGAGTCGGGTTGTGAGAAAACAAGTGCATGTCTGTCGGAGAGTGTGTGTCCTGGGAGTTTACTGGTGTAAGAATGGGACTCAGTGTTTGTGTAGAAAGTGTGTGTTTCTCTGTACATGTGTGTGTGCGTGTGTGACTTTTAGAGTAGGCAATTAGAGGGATATTTGACTAAAACGCACTTATTATGAAATTGTATTTTTTCTTATCAAAGATAATGATAATGATTAATATTGAAATACTATGAAATTACTGTGAAAATAATATTTCAAAACAATCAAATTATGTTTTATTTGCAATAACTGTTACATACACATATGTTCCCTCAGATATCTTTTTATAGTCTCTCCTTCCTCTCCATCACTAAACTAACCTTACGTTTGACGTCGCTCATTGTGCCGCTCCCTTTCAGTCTGAGCAGTGTCCCCTCTCGCCTTTTTTCTCCACCTTTCACCCCACCACGATTCCAGGACTCCAAACTCCTCCCTGCTCCTCCTCCTTCTGTGCCTCGGCCTCCGTCTTTGTCTGTGCAGGCAGAGGAAGGTCGGAGTGTGTTTGGGGGAGTGGAAGAGCAAGCGAGAGGTAACCGGGCTTGGCTGTGGAGATGGAAATGCTTGTTCCCTGGGGGAGTGTGTCTCTCCACTGGGTTTGGAGGAGATCTGGAGGAGGCCTGATGGGACGCTGGGAATCGCAGCCTGAGGAGCTCCCCTTGAGCTTGAGACAGAGCAGCAGTGAGCTCCTCCCTCTCCTCACACTCCCTCCTCACTGTCTCCTGGAGTAACGCCACCTGGAGGGTAGTAAGGGGGGGGGGGGCATTCAGGCATTCAGTGTATCCAGCAAGTCATTTAGTTTAGTTCTGAGTCTGTTCCCTTTCCTTCACACGAGCAAAATGGATAACTTCATCTATTTCCAGTTTAAAGAAATATTACAGCAATAATCATTTTTAGAATATTCGCTAATTTGCTTTCTATGTCAGAGTGAAATGAGAACATTAGAATTTGTGAGTGACTAGAAAGTGTTTAGCTTGGCTTAGCATAAAGGCTGAGTGCAGGGGAAAACAACTAACTCTGTCCAAAGTTCAAACACACGCATACCGACACCTCTAAAACGGACAAACTAACATGTTGGATCTTGTTCCTTTAACTCGTAAATTAAGAGAAATTCAAAAACTCCATTTTGTGGTTTTCGGGGAGCTGCGCAACACAAATGGAACTTCTTGGCAAAGAACAGCTGGGTCAAAAACAAAGAAGTGTTGTTATCACGGTGAGATAGCCAGGTTCGGTATCATCGTGCCTGCACAGAGACAAAAAACAGGATCCGTGCTCATGGACTGTGTCTGGGCGGAGGGATAATCTGTGGTTTGGCAAGAAATTAACTCCATTGCTTAACTCCCACTAAAACCACAAACTGACATTTTTATATTTCTGTTTATATCAGTTATAACAAAAACAACACTGTTGCAGCACCTGTGGTGTTTGGACCCCCACTAACATCTTAAAATGAAGCTAGATGATTTAAGATGGACATTCTTTATAGCGAAGGAAAGAGAGCAGCTGAGGGAGATGGTTTGAGAGAGAGAGAGAGAGAGAGAGAGAGAGAGAGAGGAAGAAAAAGCAAAAGAGTAATGTGAGAAGGAAGAAAACAGGAAGATAAAATATATATAAAATATGAAGAGCAACTTGTGTAATGTATTTTCTGCTCTGCGGTTGTTTAATGTCTTCCTCCCCTGGGACAACAGATACATATTAGCTGCTAGATAACCCTGCTGCAATTGCTTTTAATTGTGCAGAAGATAAAGGTGGCCATTATGAACAGCTCGCTGACATTAACACACTGGCGCAATCAAAGAGACTCGGTCAGCAAGACCCACACAGGCAAGCTACCCTAACACAGTCATAGCGATCCAGTATAAACAGCGTCATGCACTAAAAAAAACCCACAATCAACTGCAGACAAGATGCTGCACACAGAGGTTCAGTGCACAGACACAACAAGGTACAGACTCAAGAACAGATACACATGAATTTTTCATTAAAAAAAACAAACACACATACAGTATGTGTGCATTTTTCTTTCCAGAACCACAAACAAATGACACTAAAATCAGGGAGGTCAACATGTGATACATTATATTGTTTACATCTTCTAGTCAGGTCAGAGAAATAGAGCCTCTCTGGCTGTGTCAAATGTGATTAAAACAAACTACAGCTTTTATGTGACAGACGGACAGAAATAGGAAAGCTGCTCACTTTAAGCACGGAGCCAAAGATTGGAGAAAAAAAAAGCTGCTCTGGCAAGGCCCTTCATAGCTTTCTCATGACTTTACATGCATTTCCTATCAATATGGACGACTGCTATAAATACTGCTCACTGGCTCGTTTAATTACAAACACATGCCGTTTGAATGGTTTTACATCATTATGGCCATCTGTTGTTTGATAACAGACAGGTGTTGTACACATCCCAAAATGGTCGGGTGACAAACTTAAAAGGGAGCTTAAAGGAAGATTCAGGCGAATCCCCCGTTGGGAAGTCTGCGTGGACTTGTAATGTAATTCACACCACACGAATCATCAGTCACAGACTCTCACATTTGGCACATAAGTTCTTTTAAAACAACAGCAGTTGGGTGACGATTGCATAGCAGTTTCCATAATCGTTGTATTACACTCTAATTGTGTTTAGTCAAGAAAATGACTCTTAACATTAAGGACACTAAAGACGTAAAAGACTTCCAGTCTAGTACATCTCTAGGCTAACATTCATGTGATCCACTTGTGTTGTCTTTGCTCTGTATTGTCCATCATGTCTTAAAACACACTTTTAGAACTCAAATATCACATGAAACCACTTGATTTAGTCAACATAAACTGCCAGATGAATTAAATGAAAATATGGCGTTTTTAAGACTCAGCTGATTAAGCATAGAATGGGACATGATCATCTGTGAGCTTTTAACAATCTGACTAGCCAGACTATACATACAGTGGGGCAAAAAAGTATTTAGTCAGCCACCAATTGTGCAAGTTCTCCCACTTAAAAAGATGAGAGAGGCCTGTCATTTTCATCATAGTTACACTTCAACTATGAGAGACAGAATGAGAAAAAAAAAAATCCAGAAAATCACATTGTCTGATTTTTAAAGAATTTATTTGCAAATTATGGTGGAAAATAAGTATTTGGTCAATAACAAAAGTTCATCTCAATACTTTGTTATATACCCTTTGTTGGCAATGACAGAGGTCAAACGTTTTCTGTAAGTCTTCACAAGGTTTTCACACACTGTTGCTGGTATTTTGGCCCATTCCTCCATGCAGATCTCCTCTAGAGCAGTGATGTTTTGGGGCTGTCGCTGGGCAACACGGACTTTCACCTCCCTTCGAAGATTTTCTATAGGGTTGAGATCTGGAGACTGGCTAGGCCACTCCAGGACCTTGAAATGCTTCTTACGAAGCCACTCCTTCGTTGCCCGGGCGGTGTGTTTGGGATCATTGTCATGCTGAAAGACCCAGCCACGTTTCATCTTCAATGCCCTTGCTGATGGAAGGAGGTTTTCACTCAAAATCTCACGATACATGGCCCCATTCATTCTTTCCTTTACACGGAGCAGTTGTCCTGGTCCCTTTGCAGACAAACAGCCCCAAAGCATGATGTTTCCACCCCCATGCTTCATAGTAGGTATGGTGCTCTTTGCATGCAACTCAGCATTCTTTCTCCTCCAAACACGACAAGTTGAGTTTCTACCAAAAAGTTCTATTTTGGTTTCATCTGACCATATGACATTCTCCCAATCCTCTTCTGGATCATCCAAACGCTCTCTAGCAAACTTCAGACGGGCCTGGACATGTACTGGCTTAAGCAGGGGGACACGTCTGGCACTGCAGGATTTGAGTCCCTGGCGGTGTAGTGTGTTACTGATGGTAGCCTTTGTTACTTTGGTCCCAGCTCTCTGCAGGTCATTCACTAGGTCCCCCCGTGTAGTTCTGGGATTTTTGCTCACCGTTCTTGTGATCATTTTGACCCCATGGGGTGAGATCTTGCATGGAGCCCCAGATCGAGGGAGATTATCAGTGGTCTTGTATGTCTTCCATTTTCTAATAATTGCTCCCACAGTTGATTTCTTCACACCAAGCTGCTTACCTATTGCAGATTCAGATTCTTCCCAGCCTGGTGCAGGTCTACAATTTTGTTTCTGGTGTCCTTTGACAGCTCTTTGGTCTTGGCCATAGTGGAGTTTGGAGTGTGACTGTTTGAGGTTGTGGACAGGTGTCTTTTAAACTGATAACAAGTTCAAACAGGTGCCATTAATACAGGTAACGAGTGGAGGACAGAGGAGCCTCTTAAAGAAGAAGTTACAGGTCTGTGAGAGCCAGAAATCTTGCTTGTTTGTAGGTGACCAAATATTTATTTTACCGAGGAATTTACCAATTAATTCATTAAAAATCCTACAATGTGATTTCCTGGATTCTTTCCCCTCATTCTGTCTCTCATAGTTGAAGTGTACCTATGATGAAAATTACAGGCCTCTCTCATCTTTTTAAGTGGAGAACTTGCACAATTGGTGGCTGACTACCATATATATAACATATGTTGCCTCAATGGGAATTTCTGAGGGTAAAATACAGCATGTATCTGTCTACAGGTGCTAAAACACTGTATGCACATGTGTTGAAAGAACACTCTTTACTGAACTGTGCGTGTCCGTCCAAATCTGTTCAGAGGGAAATCCCCAATAACGAAGGACACTTAGTAAATGTGTATATGCTGCTTTTACACTCATATTCAATATAGGCGCCTATATGCCACTATATCCATGTTCCACGTGCAGTGTGTTACGCCTTGTGCCATTGTATGTAATCGTTGTGTGTGAGTGTGTGTGACAGTTGGCACACATGTGTCTGACCACTTCCTTTCTGTGTGTGTGCGCAAGACTTGGAGTGTCATTCTCCCTCATGCTTGTTCATGTGCAGCTTGTGTGTGTGTGTGTGTGTCTGTGATGTCGTGCATGCCAGTCTAGCTGCAGAGAGAGAGACAGCCATCATTAGGGGCTCCTAGTGAGAGCAGGATTACAGGGCTAGTAGATGGAAGTCACACGCAGACTCACAGAGCCCCTGCTTTTAATCTAACACTGTAAACCACATTCCAGCACACACACACACACACACACACACACGCACATACACACACACACACACACACACACACATACATGCACACACACACACACACACACACACACACACACACACACACACACACACACACACACACACACACACACACAAACTACATGTACAGATGTTCAAAAAACACAGTCAAAGACTGTCATCTGCATTTACTGCATGTAGGGTTGCTTTTAGACTTGCATTAAGAGGGACTACATACAGAGACACACACAAGCACACGTTTTTGACCCTGCGTGTGTTGTGTGTTCTGTGTGTTGTGTGACCTAAGCACTGTTAGCAGGAGGTCGAAGGTCAGGCGTCTTTTCCCCCAGACACAGTGACCTTTGACTCTTGTCCTGGTTCTTCTGCCACATAGCCAGAGAGGGAGGGGGGGGGGGAGACAAGAATAGACAGGGAGGGAGAGAGAAAGAGAGAGAGAGAATAGAAGGAAAGACAGAAAGAGTTTGGGTGGGGCAGAGAGAAAATACAAAGCAGTGAGGGAGGGCAAAGATTCAGACTGAATGGGGCAATACCAGAGTGTGTTTGAGTGTGGGTTATTGTGTGTATCCATGTGCACACTAACACACTAAGGCTTTATTTCCAGCTTAGTCTCCATACTGCGTCAGCCATAGAATGACATCACTTTCTTTTAGAGGTAATGATGGCACTACAAACTGAAAGTCTGATAAAAATGCTGTAGCACTGAGATAAAAACAATTGCATTTCTATTGTTACATCTGCTATTTTGAGCTACAATTTATAATTTATGAACATATGAACTTTTTAGTTACTTAACTTTTCAATAAATCCTCAATTTTTCAATGTATGAATATTTACACAGGTGCACTGTTTTTAAATGAATGTGTTCCATGACGTTGCAATGGTGACACTGTAATGAGTTATCCAAGGGATGACAATATTTTGCCGATTTATTGGACGCAAGAGCATCAGACCACAGCAGGTGTCAGGTTTGGCATTTGTTGGAAGAAGCGTCCTATGAGATACAAAGTTTGACAAATATTACAAATATTACCAGTAGCATGGTTGGCATTTTTCTTTTTCGTGTTCAGTCCTAAAACATATCTTTCATCAAAAGAGATTGATTCTTTTTTTTTTGTCTTGAAAACTGACTGGGTGAAAGGTCAGCTACATGCTCCAACACTTAATGATGAAAATGCCTGTTTGACATTGCAACGGTATCTTGGCAACACAGCGATATCACAAGGTCACGATCACAACCTGATTACCTCTATCCAACACACACACACACACACACACACACACACACACACACACACACACATATATATAAACATACATAGATCAATTAAACCTTCATAGAGATAAAAGATAGAATAGATAGAAGATAGATGATAGAAGCTTCGTTTGACTTAGATAAGAACTGGGAGTGATCATTAGAGCCAGAACTGAAGAGCAGAGTTAAAAGGCTCTGAATACAGAAAGACAGAGACAAAGAAAGAAAAAGAAAAAAAAAAACAAAGGTCATCTAAAGGGATTATACTGATTGATCTGCTCTAAAACTACAGACACAGCACAGTAAAAAAGCCCCTTTAAATTAGAAGAGAAGGGGCAGAAAGAAAAGGGTGGTGGGGAGAAGGAGCTGCTGTGCCGAAGGTCCGTGAATGACACAAAGGAGCATGTCAGCTGTGAAATTGGCATCAGGGCACCTTGAACTGGCTGAACCTCTCTGGACAGGCGCTCTGAGAGGGAGGCGGTTAAAGAGACAGTGGGTGGACAAAAAGGGAGGGCTTTTCAAGGGCTGTCAGACTGCAGCAGCACAAGGCTGAGCTGGATGAGAGCAAAAAGGAAGGGGACGGAAAAGAGGTGATAAAGGAGTGATGAGAGGAGGATAGGAGGCACTGAGTGGAGTTAGTGACCTTTCTAGACTAGGAATGGATGCCCGTCTCTCACCTTCTGAGATATTAATCGACTTGTGTATCAACAAATCACCTGCGTTAGCTGAATCATCCTCCGGCTTTGACATTGAACCATTTTCCCTCAGAATTTAACAGAAAGAGCTGCTGTTCACAGCTCTTAATGAGCTTTCTGTGGTGGTGCACAATGGACAGTATAGTCACATTTATGCTGCATGACAACTGCTAACTGATTAGGATGAAACGCATCTTTGCCCCTTCATTGATAACTCCACTGCAGGCTGACGTTTGCCTTCACCAGCAAGTTTTATATGTTTTTAGGATATTATGGTTTGTACACGCATGCGATGTTTGTAATGTTCTGATTTGAGATTTTAAAGCTGCACTAATTGCTATTTTGATATTTAAATTACTTTGTGTAATGTGAGAGGGGTCCCTTGCAGTGACAACCCCACTTAGAATTATTATCTGATATGCAGTTCCCCTCAGTTCTCACTGTACTCTCATCAGCATTGTTCCCAGCTGCAGTTTGTTTTCAGCAAAAACACTCTGATAAACCAACTCGACAGTACCTGCCAAGAATCGACCAGTAGACAGACACAGTTAGCAACTTGCAGGGGAACATAGTGAAGCACTTAGCAACTTAAGAGCCGCCCTAGCGTGACCAAAAAATGAATCCACACCTCCTAAAAAGATTTTACACTTTTAAAAACATTCCAGTCCCATTCTAAGTTGTAACACATTCCCTCATTATTAATTAAAAGAAAGAGACAAAAATTAAGAAGCAGGGTACAGACTAAGAGAAATGAGAAATGCACCACAGGGAAAGTTGAGATAGAAGGCAGTAAGGGTGTTTTTTTGTCTGTGATTGTGTGTGTGTGTGTTAGTGGTCAGACAGCTTAGATGTGTGGTGACTGCTCCCCTGGAGACAGGCACCCAACACACACACACACACACACACACAAAGACACTCACAGACAAAATGTCAAGCTCATCACTTTAGGGATGCTCTCCTTCCTGTCCTGTCTTTGTTTTTCATCAAATTTGCTCCCTCTCACATTCACTCCATTCACTCCCTTACACACGCACAGTTGCCTTCCTTCATTCCTTCATTCCTTCCTTCCTTCGGGCTCTTCATATGTGCGCCTCATCCTGCTTCCCCTGTGCACTGCCTCCCTCTTTTCACTTTTGTTTCACAATTGAATTCAGCTCCATTTGGAAGGCGCTGGCACAGAAATCCATCACTGCACACTCTGCTGCCAAAGCAAATATGAACTCTGTCTGTCTCCATCTCTCTCCCTCTCTATTTAAACTCTCTCGCTCGCTTCCTTCTGCTGTGACCACACTCACACAAACACACACTTACTAAATTTAATCCAGCTTTGTTTGAACAGCGTTGGCACGGAAACACACCGGCGCAAAATATAAAGCAAATGCAAATCCGTCCATGTTTTTGCATGTACAGTGACAACTTTTTCTGCCTTTCTTATGCTTGTGCGGACAACTGAACGCCACGCGATGGAGAAACTTTAGTGGCACAAATGCTCAGACACACACCTCCTCTTGTAGCTCAGCATTCCTCTCAGCCATCAGCTGTAGGTCAGCTTCAGCTTGGCTCAGCTGCAGCGCCTCCTGCTGCTGCGAGCGCTGGTGTATCTCCTCATCCCTCCTCCTCCTCTCCTCCACCCTGCTCCTCCTCTCCTCCTGCAGCTCGTCTTGCAGTCCTTGCAGCTCCCGCTCTCTCTCCTCCATCTGGAGAACAGTTGAAAAATGTTTCCAATTTGTGCTTATTATTCCCATTTAACACATGTTCAGTGTGTTTTGTCAAAACCTGTCACACAGCGAAGGAACTGAAGGACAGCTTCGCCAACTCATTCATGAATTTCATTCAACAGGTCGTCCCATGTGACATCTCAGCTACTTTTTTTTTTTGAATTTCGAATGAAATATTTACTGTGACTCAACCAAATGTGTTGTGCAAATGTATCCTGGAATGAAGACGACATAAATGTTAGCTGGCTTGAAGGGGTTCTGCGTCATATATTGGGGGCCTCGCACAGGAAGTGGGCAGGAGGGGAGTTTTGCAGTGCCAGACACAGTGGGAGCTGGAGGGGATGAGTTGGACTTCTCAATTTTACTACATTACGGAAAATTCATGAACGGTCACAACCTGTCATATTAGATGTCTTATGTCTATTGAAACTTCCTTGTGTTTTACTCATACTGTGAAAGACTATTCTGTGGGCAGATGCATGAGGGTGTGAGTGAGCCTAAGTAGGAAGTCTTTTCTAATGTGTCATTGTTTTCTGTTGTCTAACCCCCGCTAGATTTAAAGTCTGACAGAGCTCTCTCTCTCTGTCTCTCTTACTTCTTCATTCCCTCAGTACACTCAGAGACAAACCACAATGTCATGCACACAGCCTGCATGCGTGTGTGGCTGTTCCAGTGATGCAGAGGGCATCTAAGGGAATTAATCACACACATACAGCATGAACAGAAACACAGGCAGTAATAGACAGATCAGACAAGTATTACACGGAGGAACAAAGTGGGAACGCCTGGTCTTACATTTCTATTTCTATTTAAAAAAAACAGGAAGGCAATGGTTGTTATATTCCCTGTAAACACAGACTGATCTTAAAGCATCTATTCTGACTTCTTCTCAAAATATAGTAAATGTAATATGTGAACAGGACAGCTAAAGAGGAAGGGAAAAGAATCTCTTAATTATAAGCTGCCTGTTACAACTTATTGACTTCTGCCATCTGATACTGTGTCAAATTGAAGTTTATTCTTATTCTTTTGGAGCTGTGTGTAACAAAAAGCAATTTCCCCCTGGGGATTATTAAAGGAATTCTGATTCTGATTGTTATTTATTTTTATTTTCAGTTCACGGATACGCACCTTCTGCTGAAGCTGCGTGCTGTCTCGCTGGTACTGTAGCAGCAGAAGTTGGTTCTTCTCCCTGTTGATTTTCAGCTCCGAATCCACCTCCCTGCGAAGAGCCTCCATCTGCTCCCTCAGGTGCAAAGCATTCTGGGTCCTCTCCTCTTTCAGAACTGCAGCAAGCTACGATATCAAAAATGAAGGCTCAGGATACATTTGCACAACAGTTTAAACTTGTGCGTTCATTCTCCTACACAATTATGACACGCTACTGCCAATGTAGTTTTCCATTTAGAGCCCTCTGAGATTCATGACCATTCAAAATACTCTTTTCATCAGCAGCAGCATTCGTGCATGTACAGGGTGTGATGAAAACTTCAAGAAGAAGTTCAGTTTAGCCCACATCCTAAGGCCTGTCTTGAACTCAGAGTCCTAAAAGAGACTGTGAAGTGTTGATTTTTTTTATGATATAAACAGGAAGGAGGAAGGTCACACAAAGCTTTGTCACAGAGTTTAACAAGAAGTACAGAGACAGACATAAGGAGACAGCAGTAGTGTATCAAATTGCTGAGTACAAAACACTCACACAGCCTGAAAATATTTCTAATGAAAACTTTCAAAAGTGTTTGGAACTGCCAGGGAAGATTTTTGAAAAGATTTGGCATTGCTCTCTAAACCTTTTAAACATCTCAGTGCTTCTGTAAACACATTTCATCCCAAGAAGCTGCTGTCCTATCCACACTCTCTGACCTCTAAAAGACACTTCTGACAAATGTTTTATTGTTCCATATTGTGCTATGTGTCATATTGCTGGTGTGAGCTCTAAATAGAAACAATGCCTTAACCCTATTCTTAACATATGTGGTTATCCAAAGCTTTGGCCCACAGAGAGACAATGACAGCAGTGTGACTGGCCTTGTCATCAGACTCTGGCACTCAACAATTGAACCGTTGGGGGGATAAAACGCCAGAGAGTGGGGCCGAAGCTGCGTGACATATTTTTAGTCAGGCTTGGCCAAGGCCACCTTGTTTTCTAGAAGATCAGAGAAACTGAGTGTTAGTGCTGTGGGCTGGGATCATTGTGGATGTGAGTGTGTCTGTTTATTTGTGTGTGCTTGTGCTTGTGCGCATTTATGTGTGCAAGTGTGAAAAAAGAGAAATAGTGGATGTGGGTGTCGGAGACAAACAAGATTGGCGTGTGAAAATGTGTATATTTGAGCCTGTGTGTGTGGGCGCGGTCTGAGAGACTGTACGAAAAACTATGATTGCGTGTGTTGGATCAAATGAGAAAACACCACTTCCTCTTTGCTGGGGGAATGTACGTGTGAGGAGCATGGATGGTTTGCGTGCGTGTATCCTTTTGTGTGTGTGAGTGTGTGTATGTGTATGTGTGTATGTGCACAGCTGCTGTTTATATCTAAAAAGTGCCAAAGAATGACCACTTCCTTTCCATGGGTATAAGCCCATGTGGGAAAAGAGGCAGGAAGCCCATAATCAACAATAACCTGTATGGACGTGTGTGTGGGAGCTGCTCTAGCGCATACATCGGTCTTCACATGTGCAGTATGTGTTTAGAGTGTGTGTACATCTATCATATGGTGTGTGATACTTTTATATCTACAGTATGTTTGGCACTTTTGGGGTCTGCACTAGAATAGAATAAATCATAGATCACATCAACATAATTCTCTCCAGTCTACATTCTGTTACAGTTTCTCTTTGATCAATGTGCCCCCAAAATGCCTGATGACATTGTGGGTTTCTATGATACAATTTGTGGAGTTAAATGAGATTTTGCTGCAGAATTGGGTCAGTGGTTAAGATCAAATACACATCAAGTGAAACATTGTGCTCAAACAGAACTGAAGTTGAAAGACTTTTGACACTTGGCTCAAGAGAATCACATACTGTAGTGATAGTTAAGGCCCACTGGTTTCACAGATTCCCAACATTGTGTTGTGCATAACTTTAAAAAAGCTTGTAGTCTGAGCAGACTTATTCCTTTGACTCAACAGTACGTTACTCATAAAACAATCCATCAGTGCTTTTGAATGTGTGTGATAAAGTGAGATTTCTCGTTGTTCTGGCTGACTGTATGCAAATCAAAGGCTTGTGAAAGTGGACATGGTTCCTTGCAGCTGTTGTGTAGAATGAGTGTCATGACTGAACAGAATCACAAGCACTTTGCCTTTTAATGCAGGGACATGACAGATAGTATTTTTTTTTAACTACAAGTTATAGAAAATTGGTTGAATTTATATTGTGATTTTTAATTTTAAATTCTATTCACAAATGTTACATCTGATAATAACCTGACAACAGCAGCAATGGACCTCTACTGTGAAATCTGCATCTTTAACAGCAGTAATAACCTGATCATCCTTCTTAAGCAAAGGCACAGCACAGTTAAAAGTACAACAATAATGTTTTTCTTATATTAAGAATCATTTGCAAACAGTAAATGACAGACACTAAATATGATGCAGAGATTTATTGCTATTCTTTTATTTTGCTGAAAGTTCCTCTTTGTTGTGACTTTCAACTAAACCTCAGTGACTCTTGCCGCCAGACAGTCAGACAGTGCAAGAGACACTACTATACTGTTTGACTAATAAAACACAGATTGGTTTTGTGAGCGTGTGTGTGTTTGTGTGTGTATTTAGTTTATCTGATGTTAAACAGGCTGGTGGTCTTGGAGCCTCATAATCTTATCCACATTGTGTGTCAGAACCCCCTCCCCTCCCCAAACTCCTCTGAACTGTGACAATGGCTTGGATGCTGTCCTAATGTCTATTTACTTCAATACACTGGAACTAAATGTCTGCCAGTCATAAACAGTTACACCCAAAGTCACTAAGCCATTGAGTAATGTTTGATTTGTTTGAGTTCATCATGCATAATTAAAACATTACATCTGCAGACCATATAAAACTAATATCAAGTTATACAAGGCAACTGGATTACATTTTAGTTGCACTCCATCCCAATCCAAGTCCTTAATGACCAAATGCTGACACTGAGTCTGTGCCAGTGTTTATTTTATCATACTTATGTTCACTTTTTTTCAAGATAGCAGCACAGTGTACCGTTCTTTCTACACTGGACTAAATCTAAACTAGCAGGCAATGAGATATGTTGGACAGCTGCTAACTCGCTCCCAATGCTGTGAAGTTCTACTGTTTTTAAAGAGCACAAAAGGCAAATGCAGGGTTGGAATGTGTCAGGATTTATATGGTTGATGCTAATCTATTAAATAAAATGCCTGGATTGGGACAGATCCCGAAACTACAAATTGGCTTAGCGCATTCCTGCTGAGTTTGATCACCTTTGAGGCCATTTGCTGTCTGTAGTCCTCCTCCATCTTGGTCCGGGCTCTGCCATGGGACTCTATCAAGATCTCCCTGTGCACGTACATAGAAAAAAGATAGTATATGAAAACTCAGGGCAACACACGCACACTGAAGCATTCCGTCATTCAGATGTCTCATTATATAACGATAAGTGTTGATGTAAATACCTCTGACAACATCTGCAGACTAATGAGAAGATAAATGTGGCATCAGGTCAACAGCAACATCTGAAACCATGTTCAAATAGCAACTGCCCAAGGACCAAATAACTCACTCCCTTACTTCATACAGCAGCAGCCAACAGTCTTCCATCTGTTTTTAAAACCATTACCACTCTGCTGTAAATGCCTTAAGAGTCGCATATGAGACCAAATGACACGTTCACAGTCACTGGCTGCTTTAGCTTCTGGAGTTTTACGAAGACTCTCCGTGCCCTCGATGCTAATGAGGAGACTCAAGCACAGACAGATAAATGAGCATGAAAGAAAAAAAAAAATTTACCTCTCAAATATAAAATGCTCTCTCTCACACACACCACGTGCACACATGCGAGATTGCATTAAGCATTTTTACAGCGCAGCACTTTCTGCACTTGAATAGATAAGTAAGTAAGCCAGCATCACGTCTGCATCTGTCACGATCCAAAAAGCTCTGATAATATTTACACATGCTTCTTTTTTGATGAATTTCTCAGCATGTCAGGCTGCATAAAGAATATATAACAGGAACACTCCCAAAAGCCTCTGGGGAAAGAGAGGGGGAGATGAGGAAGAGGAGGAAAGAAAGAAAAAAAGAGTGAGATGGAGGTGAGATAGCGAGAGAAGGTGAATTTCATTGATTTGTTGATCTTCTGTCCAAATATAATATCATTTCAGCAGCTGGTGAGGCCGATAAGATGTGAGGCAGCACCACTGTTAATCCAGTCAGAGACAAGTTGAGGAACTGACTGGGTCACATTTGGGGGAGAAAGGCTCTTTGTGGGAGCTCACTACGGAGCAGCAACAACGATTCTGATGGAAAAACTAATCACGCAAGAAATAAAGACATACAACTCATTAAGTAAGATTTAGAGATACAGTGGGGCAAAAAAGTATTTAGTCAGCCACCAATTGTGCAAGTTCTCCCACTTAAAAAGATGAGAGAGGCCTGTAATTTTCATCATAGGTACACTTCCACTATGAGAGACAGAATGGGGGGAAAGAATCCAGGAAATCACATTGTAGAATTTTTAATGAATTAATTGCTCTGTAAAATAAGTATTTGGTCACCTACAAACAAGCAAGATTTCTGGCTCTCACAGACCTGTAACTTCTTCTTTAAGAGGCTCCTCTGTCCTCCACTCGTTACCTGTATTAATGGCACCTGTTTGAACTCATTATCAGTATAAAAGACACCTGTCCACAACCTCAAACAGTCACACTCCAAACTCCACTATGGCCAAGACCAAAGAGCTGTCAAAGGACACCAGAAACAAAATTGTAGACCTGCACCAGGCTGGGAAGACTGAATCTGCAATAGGTAAGCAGCTGGGTGTGAAGAAATCAACTGTGGGAGCAATTATTAGAAAATGGAAGACATACAAGACCACTGATAATCTCCCTCGATCTGGGGCTCCACGCAAGATCTCACCCCGTGGGGTCAAAATGATCACAAGAACGGTGAGCAAAAATCCCAGAACCACACGGGGGGACCTAGTGAATGACCTGCAGAGAGCCGGGACCAAAGTAACAAAGGCTACCATCAGTAACACACTACGCCGCCAGGGACTCAAATCCTGCAGTGCCAGACGTGTCCCCCTGCTTAAGCCAGTATATGTCCAGGCCCGTCTGAAGTTTGCTAGAGAGCATTTGGATGATCCAGAAGAGGATTGGGAGAATGTCATATGGTCAGATGAAACCAAAATAGAACTTTTTGGTAAAAACTCAACTTGTCGTGTTTGGAGGAGATAGAATGCTGAGTTGCATCCAAAGAACACCATACCTACTGTGAAGCATGGGGGTGGAAACATCATGCTTTGGGGCTGTTTTTCTGCAAAGGGACCAGGACGACTGATCTGTGTAAAGGAAAGAATGAATGGGGCCATGAATGAAAACCTCCTTCCATCAGCAAGGGCATTGAAGATGAAACATGGCTGGGTCTTTCAGCATGACAATGATCCCAAACACACTGCCCGCGCAATGAAGGAGTGGCTTCGTAAGAAGCATTTCAAGGTCCTGGAGTGGCCTAGCCAGTCTCCAGATCTCAACCCCATAGAAAATCTTTGGAGGGAGTTGAAAGTCCGTGTTGCCCAGCGACAGCCCCAAAACATCACTGCTCTAGAGGAGACCTGCATGGAGGAATGGGCCAAAATACCAGCAACAGTGTGTGAAAACCTTGTGAAGACTTACAGAAAACGTTTGACCTCTGTCATTGCCAACAAAGGGTATATAACAAAGTATTGAGATGAACTTTTGTTATTGACCAAATACTTATTTTCCACCATAATTTGCAAATAAATTCTTTAAAAATCAGACAATGTGATTTTCTGGATTTTTTTTTCTCATTCTGTCTCTCATAGTTGAAGTGTACCTATGATGAAAATTATAGGCCTCTCTCATCTTTTTAAGTGGGAGAACTTGCACAATTGGTGGCTGACTAAATACTTTTTTGCCCCACTGTAGCTGAAAACACGCACTGGATCAAACGGACGTCTGAGTATGTACTCACACACAGACAATGGCATGAGAACATTTAAATTCATATACATAAAGCAGCGTACCCCAATGTGACACAGCCACTACCTTATAGCACTCTGTGTAAGTGGGCCCATCTGTATGAGAAAAGCATGTGAGCTGATGTCTGTGTGTGTACGAGTGCGCACGCTTGACTCTGTGTACATCTGATAGTGGAGTAGATGATCTACAGTATAATAAAGAGCAGCAGCTACATTCCATCTCTTCCTAGTCAGGGCAGACACAATATTATTCACTCCACTGGCTTTGGCTAATCACATCAGCCTACTCACCATACACACATGCGCGTGCATATACACATACACACACACACACACACACACACACACACAGGGAAGGACATAAATAGATGCAGACAGACAGCCACGCATGAACGCTCCCCAAGAGTTGCAAGTTTGATGCCCAGATCTGACTCCTGAAGCTCATTTAAATGGGTCCCAGGCTTGTTAAAAGATGGGATTCAGACAGGAGATATAAGCCTAAAAGAAGGCTGTTGCTGTTGAACAAGCATTACGATGCTACCGACCAGTTTTCCTGTTAAGTCTTAGCCAGTGGAAAAACCCATGCAAGTGGGGATTTGACAGTTTTATGAAGCTGAAGCCTTTTTAATATGTAACAAACTGCTGATGCATACCGTGTTTGTGTGTGTGTGTATCTGTGTGTGAATACTTGCGTGTTTGTGTCCCACTGTCAGATTTAATTCCGGCTTTCTGATCATCCAAAAAAAAAAAAAAAGTAGACCCCTGCAAAGATACCAGAAGTTTTAAAATCAACTTTGAGCCTGGATACGCACGTGTGTGTGTTGGCCAGTGCGTGTGTGTGACCCCCCGGGGAGCGTGAGCGTGCAAATTCAGCCCTCGGAAGGAGGTCTGGGGGGATTACAGGGAGGAATGATGGGAAAATCTGGGAGCACTCTCTCATTCACTCACACGCCAGACTGCTTTTAAGGACAGGCAAGTGTGTATATGTGTGTGTGTGTGTGTGTGTGTGTGTGTGTGTGTGTGTGTGTGTATGTGCCGTGCGAGCGGCTGCTACCTCATCAAAAGGCACATTCCATTTTTCCACTTTATGCTGATACAATCTTTGTACGCGCACGCAGACAAAGAAGGCTGACTCGACTCCAAATGATATTCCATTTTTACAGCGACGCTCAAGGGCAATTTTAAATAGTTTTTATTGTGTATGAAGCAACAATCCAGATCAACAGCTAACAGGAACCTCTGCTGACATCATCTCATCCTCAATGCTTTTCTCAGGGACGCAACTCTACACCTGGAAAGATGATTAAAATTTCAACATCAAAAATCTTCTCACACTCACACATGCTTTTCAAAGCGGGAACGGAGTGCCTTGTAAAAAATTTGACATATGAATTTACAGCAATGGCCATTTATGACAAGTGAATAAAAACGACTAAGAGCCACAATAAAAGAAAACCCAGACAAGGATGATATAATACTTTCCACTGGGAAACAGGGTGAAAAATTGAGAAAATACAGCAAGAGAAGAGAGAAAACAGAGCTGAAAAGAGCTGTAAACATAGCCGGAGGAAGTATCGTATAGACGTGATGCTGACATTAATCTTTTATAGTCTTTTATTAGCCTAATTGTGTAAAGCCTGAGGGATTAAATCGCTTCTCTGTATGGGGACAGACAAAGAAGAGAGTTTTTGGGATCATAATTTCTGTCACGAAAACATTCCTCTGCGCTTGAGACCACTTGAAACAAGTCCTCTCGCATTTAACAGATGGATGAGGAACCGCACAGATACTCCTGACCTCTCTTGACTTTTAAATCTTTTACTCTCTCCACTTTCTGCCACTTTCACTCTTTTTCCCCTCACCCTCTCTCGCGCTGTCTCTCCATTTTTAAGTTTGTGTCAGTTATACCGAATCAAGGGCAAGCTGTCATGTTTCATGTGTGTGTGTGTGTGTGTGTAGATCGTGTGCTGCCCCTCTGACCCAGGCTGTGTGCATGCCAGAGCCAGACAGTGTGTGAAGTAACCACTGCAACCACAGTCACGGTCTCCATCCCTCCTCCCTACAACAAAGCCTCAACCCCTGCCTCCCACCCTCTCTCTCTCTCTCCTCTCCTCCTACCTACGCTTTCCTCGTGTCCTTTTGTGCTACTCTATATCCTCCTCTCTCTATTACCTCCCTCTGCACTCATATGCCTTTCCCCAACTTTCTTCCATCCCACGATCCCACTACCCTGGCCTGGGGAAACCACTGTCTTTTCAGTGTCACACACTTACAACTGGTTTTCATCACCGTCTGCATTGTTCCTCAATACAAGATTGATAACTGCAGGTCACTCCAAGTCAACCTACACACAACGGGGTAATTATCCTTGTTACTGTAACCGAGTCACCTTTTTCAGCTGCAGTAATTTGACTTTAATTTACCTTTGTCTCGACTTCAGTATCATACAACTGGCCCTCATTATAAAACTGTCAGTTTTGGAGGACAGATTTTGCTAATAGCTGGCCTGGTTTATAGCACTGAATAAATTGTTACGTTAGCTCATTTTTCACGTGTATGTGTTATTTTGCTATATGGTCATTTTTATTTTAAAAGAATCTAGAGTGAACTCTTATTTATACTTATGATACTGCTTTATAGTGTAGTACAAAGCAGAATGATGACGTGTACTAATGTCTTCATAAGAGATGAATCAACTCATCAACCTTACATTCTAAATGAGCTACGTTGTAATGCTACACTGTCAGAGTTTTTGACACCTGACTACAGCAAAAGGCGTATATTTATATCTCTATATTTCCATTACATGGGGACAGTAGTAAAGCAATATTTTCTGTTGCTACAATCTCCTACTGGAGAATGTAAAAGGCCACATCAACCTATATTAACCCTGTAAAGGGCTTATTACTCAAGTGTTAACTCCTCAGTATGGAATATAATTCGACTCTCCAATACAATTTAAGACAGTTAGAATGGTATTGCATAAATGGGTCCTTAGGGTGGAGAGGTGACTCTTGTTTCTGGTTAGATCAGAAACAAGAAAGGTTGACTCAGGGTAATATACAGTGACAGGGTGGCACAAAGGGTGGAGTGTGTATGAATGAGATAACAGGGGTTAGAGGAGGACAAAGATGGAATCAGATGAGATTAATATAGGAGGCTTGGTAAGAGCAAGCACAGGAGAAGTGGTGATAATGCATATACTGTAGGCAAGTGTAGGATAATCTATGTGTGAGGGTGGAAGACAGAGCAGTGTATGAACGAGGGAACAGTGTGTCCTTTCATGAGTCACTGGAGGTCACAGAAATGGTCAAATCTTGACTTTATAAAAAGGCCAAAAAAAAAAGAGTCTTGGAATGTGTGCATGTGTTTGCATGCACATATGTGTGAACGCCTGCGGTCGGGACGTGAAGTGAGTACAGTCAGTCAAGTCAGTAATCCAGCCTTTTCCTCTTGGAGTCTCTCTGATCATCTGGGGCAAGGGCGCACACGCACACACACACACACACACACATACACACACACACTCAGTTCAGTTGAGGACGCGGCAGAGAAATATTCTTGGGTGTCTCTTTGTGTCCCACCATGCCATTAAATCAAATAACTACTATCAAATAACTAATTCAGCCTCGAGGGGCATGTTTTCACTTTCATGTCTCCCGCTCAGTTTTATCCATCCATCCATCCATCATCTATGCCGTTTATCCTTAAGGGTCGCGGGGGGCTGGAGCCAATCCCAGCTGTCATTGGGTGAGAGGCAGGGAAGCCTTGAACTGGTCGCCAGTTAATCACAGGGCTGACACATAGAGACAGACAACCCTTAACATCCACACTCACACCTACGTGCAATTTAGAGTCACCAATTAACCTGCTTGTCTTTGGACTGTGGGAGGAAGCTGGAGTATCCGGAGAAAACCCACACAAGCACGGCGAGAACATGAAAGGTTCAAAGCTCCAATCACAAATCTGCCGGCCAGCAGATTCAAACCTGTAAAGTTTTAGTGCTCACATATTTGTGGTTTGTTCTTAGTAGGAAACCTTGTGACCTTATTGAACTCCATAAATAATACAGATGGTAGATAATTACATTTCTGCGACGTCTTGGGAATCAATTGGCTATTGATATTAACATCTCTAATTATCTACAGCCTGCTTTTACTCTCTTTGAAAGGACTGTTCAATAGAATAATTAAATCAAAGGGTGTTTTCACAAATGACCTGAAATCCCTTCTCATCATAAGACCTTGATATCATTACACAATGTCCACTTCTGTTTCTCCTCGCCAACAGGATTGAAAGAACACAGAATAGTGAGTTTGAGGTCCTGAAAAAGGAAAACAAAACCCTCTTATGCAAGAAGTCAGCTGGTGGCCTACTCCATGATGAAGGTCACGGGTTGCAGCTGTCCTATACACCTATAGGATATTAGGATTATACTAATACATACATTTGTCATCTATTTGTGCACTACAGTAGGGGAGAACGGGGTTGGTTGTCTCATGGGTTGGTTGCCACAGTGTTTATTGCAGCCAAACTAGAAGGTGCTGTTTCATCATGTTGATATAAAACATTTGGCGTGATGTCCCAGCTCATTTCTATCAGCCCATTTTGTGTAAGACTCATAAAACATTGAGGAAATCTTTTTTTATCTTGCTGATGTTTTTGTAATACAAGCTTGAAGGTGATTAGGCATTCCATAATCAAACATTTATGAAAAAGAGGAAGGTGATGGCTTCAATTTCAGTCTACTTTTCAGTTGGTAGCTAAAGACATGTGGCAGCTGACAGATTTACTTCCTGTCTACAGCAGAGTGCGCCGAGTCTGTTTCCCCAGACAAACTGCAAGTCTCTTTCAAATACAACAAATGACACCATCAAGTATCAAATGTGATACTTGCTTGCCCAAGTATCACATCCACATGACATCAAAAATAAAACAATGACTTTCAGATAGCAAATAATAAATATAATGTCTGTGTGTGTCAGGAGTCACCTAAATCTCTAGGAAGGTTCAGCTCAGTTGGAGCGTCCTGGGGCCACAAGCTTACAAGTCAGTTGCCTCGACCACATAATCTGCAGGTCATGAGCCAAATAATCTGCAGTCTGTCCTCAGCGGAGACTCTTGGTCTCAGAATATGCAGCGAACATGCAGTCCTGGTGAACAGAGCTCTGGTGCTGGGAAGACTGTGATTGGTGAACACTGGTGATTCAAGTGGCTGTTCAAAGCACCCTTAGGATTTGTTGCAGTCTGACGTCAGAGGCCGGGGGGGGGGAGGGTATTCTAGTTAAAGCATACGCAACAGTTGAATATGTAAAATGTCTGCTATTCACATTGAGGTCAACTCCTACACCTGTTTGGTCCTGCATGGAAGGATGCACACTGGCAATACATGACAGATTTGTATGTGCGTATATTATAGAAGTTTATGGGAAAGCATAACAACCTTCAGCTCATCCAACAAACATCTCTTTCTGAGAAGTGAGAGAGGATAATTGGAGGCGTCCGGCCCTGAAAATATATGTTAGATAGCACAGGAGAGCTGTATTTGTCTACATATATTATATTGGTTTATAACTTTCAGCATGAAGTTGACCGGCATGGAGAGACATAAATACTCATGTGTGGGTCTATTTCCATGTCATTTTAATTTTTTATGTCATTCTTTTATCTATATTTAACTTTATGAGTTACTTAGAGAAAACCGTATGTTATAGGTAAAAAACATAATAAAGGATCATTCTCATAAAAGCAGCCATAGAGTGTAACAGACACTGTTGCGTGTTTCTGATTTATACAAAAGAAGAAATACAGGTAGGCCTACAGGTTCAGTGTGCTGAATGTGTCAACCAACATTAAAATTACTGGGAAGGACAAATTTGTGTTGTTTTATCTTTTGGCAAGGTTTCAGTCCAGTGTCTATTTCACATAAAATGATGATTACACTGCATTACATGCTTATACGGGTTAAGAAAGGTCTCTGACCTGTTGATAATCTGAAACTGCAGTTTCATCAAGCTAAAACCAGTTGTCCTCTGCTCTTAAAAATGAATAAGACATTAGAGATAATGTTGTTTTGATGCCAGAGACAAAACATGATCCCGTCTTAACTAGAAAAATATTAATTTAAGCATAATTTCAACCTAAAGGTCCTGATAAAGGGTAAATGTCGCACTATGTAATACCCATGAGGTTTGTATGTAACAGTGCAATCAGGGACATGTCGTAAAAAAACTAGATACAGTATTGACATGGATAAACACCCATAAATGCAAGGTTATTGAGCAGTGTGCTGGACAGTGTGAGCCAGCCACACAGGGAGAGGTAGCACCTTACGTAAGAGACTGGGCACAGCTCCCAGCTCTCTATTAGATCTACCCACTCAGCCCTCATGGAAAGATGCAGGCTCTTGGTTTTGCATTGACATGAACATTCACAGGATTCCTGCCTGCATTCACCCCACGTCCTCTCAGACACAAAGGGGTTGTAAATATTTAACATTAGAACAAAACAGTCTATTTCCCAACCAGGGGTTTACAATGCCTCCGGTCTGTGGTTGTGGTGTCACTGTTAAGAAAAGCAGAAGAATTAAGGATAGCTGAGTGGTGAAGCTGGATCCCAGGAAGCAAAGCAGCCATGTTTGACATTTTAGTTCAGTATCTGAGCATATCTTCCCAAAATGACATGAGTTTTCTAGCTCCAAGTAGGACCAGTAAACCAAAGACCAAAAACTCATAATACAATAGTAAATTCTTGCAAGAATGTTTCGTTGAATCACTGCAGCCTCATATTTTGTTTCATTCTCATTTGTTTTTCGAGTTGTGATTGTTATACTCTTCATGTATTCTTCTTAGCTGATCTATTGATCGATTGATTGATTTGATTGACAGTAACCAAACAACCCACCAACTATCTTAAGATTCGGATTCAAGTGTTTGAAAATGCCAATTGGTGCTTTGAGGTACGTGACATCATCTTTTCCTAAAAGAAACCCCGGCCACTTCAAACCAGTGAGAATAACACAGAAAAACAGGAAAAACTGTTCTAACGTTGGCAGAAAATATTGTGTTCATGTATGAATCTATGACCCAAGGTCAGAAGCCGATCGAGAAAATTAAGGCCTTGGGCCTTTAAGAAGGGTGTGTTTGTGTATATATGTAGATCATCATACACATTTCAAGGTCTAACATTTGTTTGTCCATTTTTAGGTTATAAGAATCGGATATAAATGAATAAAGCATATACGTATATGGAATAGAATAAAATAGAATAGAATAGAATAGAATAGGATAGGATAGGATAGAATAGAATAGGATAGGATAGAACAAATATTCCGATCAGGACCTTTCTCTCCTCAGCTCTCCTGCTTCCTGGTGGACCTTCTCCAGAGCTTCCCTAAATCGTATCACTTCCTCTTCAGCTGCGCAGCACTTCCTGTTCATTTGTTCCTCTCTCTGCTGCCACGACAACAGCTGCTCCTGTATGGTGTTGCATCTTTGTTGGCATGACAACCACCTCTGGTGCTCCTCCTCCAGCTCCCCTTTGAACCTGTTGAAAAGATGCAGAAACGCACTTAAACATTTAAACACACACAATTACTGTCAACACAGTAATATTCCAAGAGGAAACATTTTTCGCCTGCATGCATGTAGGACTGATGTTTATACAACCACACACACCTGCAGGCACAGCAAGAGGTCAGTGGGTGAGTGTAAGTGTCAGAGCAAGTCTGTTACATAAGAGAAAAGCTGTTTATTCTTCAGACTCCCTGGAGTTGGGTGATTGACACACACACAAACATACAAAACTGGGACAAACCCTGAATTCAAACACAAGTTTTTCTTTTTACTGAAACAAACCAAGTACCGAAGCATTGTAGTGTGTTCTGACAGTGAGCGTTGGTATGTAAAGTAGTACTGAGAGTACACACCTATGCAAATATATTGTACATACAAGGAGAGGAAAATGTCACCCACATACACACAGACAAATGAGTGGGATTAAATGTTGTCTGAAATAGAAGGCAAGTAAAGAAAGAGGTGGACTGATAAAAGAGAGAAAGAGCAGTGAAGTGGTATCAACCACAGGTAGAGCTGATTTCTTATCTCTCCTCTTTACTCTGAGAAAAGGCTGACAACAGAAACAGTTTTAATGCCAGTATGTTGACGGTCACTGTTCTGGCAGTTGGTATCTGTTTCAGGTCTACATAGGAAAAGAAACTATTCACAAAAACTCACATAAAACCATTTGGACAAAGTGCACATTCACAACCAATTCAACTTAAAAGCAGCAACAACTTTGTTTATCGATTTCTCTGCAGAAACCGAAACTTTTCCACCAGAACAACATTATCTTATTTCACCCTCCCCCCAAACTCTCATCCCCTCGGAAATAGCCCCCCCTCCCCCCAGTGGAGTGGTATCATATGTTGAGCTGTATAGGAGCCAGAGGGTGAGATCAGAGACTGCTGTGTGGGAAGGGAAATAAATCGACAGTGTAATTGAACACACCAGGCTGCCAGTGGCTTAGAAAAAGAATACCAGCAGATACCATGTGAAAAAATACACACGCCACATACATCTAACGCCTCCACGGAAAGATGAGAGGCTCTGGGTGTATATGTCTGTCTGTGGGTGTACACATGTGGGTTGGGTGTGTGTGCACATGTGTCTGCCTGTGTATGATTGTGATGCACTCCAGTCGGAGCAACACTGTGCCTCTGCATATCTACAGTACGTGTGTGCCTTTGTGCACAGATGAGAGCAAGTGCGTGTGTGTGTGTGTGTGTGTGTGTGTGTGTGTGTGAGAGAGAGAGAAACATGACTCCACGCCAACTAAGGAGTGCTTCCATCTGTTGCGCCAGCCTCACACGAGACTCTCTCCTGTGTCACTGGCACTTTATGGAGCCTAAGATCTCCTCAACTGATCCAAGAGCACATCAGCTGACAGTAATGACCCTGCCTCTTTCTAGGAGGAAGAGAAGCGAAGCGGAGGAAGTCGATGATTTGGAGGGGAATGAGTACTTGTGAGGATTGTGGTGAAGTTGGAGAAGGGAGGAGAAAAAGCACAGAGAGAGAGAGAGAGAAATTAAAGAGGAGAGGTCAGTTTACCTGAGTAGTGCTTCTCTGTGCTCTTTCACAGAGTCTTCCTGATGGGACAGCTGCTCCTCTCTCTGTGTCTTCTGCTCCCTGGAGACAACAAAGTGCATGACATGGTCAGCTTTCACCATTTTGACCACTGTAGACCGACATAGCTGAACATAGAGTAATACTTTCCTCTTTCCCTAAAATATAATTCACATAAATTGTTGCCACATTTCACATTCAGGCAGAGGGAAATATAATCTCCCTGAGTATGTTTTTACAATTTCAAGTGTCACTGAAAAGTACTTGAGCAAGATACCAAATCCATACAACTGCTACTGCTATACCTCTGGGATCAGCTAAAGTTAAGAAAGCTTCCTGTATATTATGACTCTTTTGGCTTGCAAAATATTAGTGCTTGCCATTTTGCAACTGAACAACTTTCCCTGGGTGGCTTTTGGCTTTTTAGTTGCTGAAATCAAAGTAAATTATCTCTGTGCATGTGTGTGGCTATGTTTTTGTAATCACCTCTTCTTCCATGTGCAGCTGCTGCTGCCTCACTCTTGAGAAAGTAAATTGGAAATCAGTTTTAATTCTAATTCTGCGTGCCATGACAGTATGTGGTACTCCCACCTCCTGTGCGCACACGCCCACACACAATCACAATCTCACACACACGCACGCACACAGACACACAGACTTTAGCCGAACCCTCCTAACCCTGTCGGCTTCTCAGCCTAATCCCCTCTCTGGCGGCATGATCAGTTAATGTGTTTCTGTGTGTGTGTGTGTGTGTGTGTGTGTGTGTCTGCATGTGTGTGTGTGAGTGTGTGTGAGAGTGTGTAGCTGGCTGTCTAGCCCTGTGACCTTGCAGCCACACGCAATGAGGATACAGAGTGAGAGGGCTCGCACGTCTAAGCTCACAGTCAGACAGCCTGTTTTCACTGCCCATCTACAACTGTGTGGAAATATTGGTACATTTTACTGAAGCGGACTCAGTAAAACAGCCAGTGCAGCTCATCACTCTATTAACAATTGATCAGATCTATATAGTAACTGCTTATAGGCTGGGACACTCTACTTGTACAGGGGCCACTTTTACAAAACTGCAGGAGGCCATGGGACAGCTAATAAACCAAGACTAATAATACTGATCAGATGGCCCATAGCTGATCTGGTATTGTCCTGTGTGTTTATTCATGTATGTTATTTATCTAATCGATAGTTGTCACATGGCTGCTTATAATGTCTATTTCAATTATGCCAATTTCATCTTTATAGATACATACATACCAATAGGTCTGGTAAAAGACTATTTTGGACTAAGGGTCGATAATTAACAAGATGCATGACAGTTCAGATTAAACAAATAATAAAATAAAATCAGTCTGTGTGACTGCAAACAAATTTTACCTCTAAGCAATCATCTATGAAAAAATTAAAGGGATAGTCTCATAATTTTAACATTTAATTATCTAAAACAATAAGACAGTTACGACAAACGCATGTATTTCAACAAAGGAAACAAAGGACATCTTTAAACAACATTTGAGTGCAGATTTCTGAGTTTCTAAGGCGCCTTTAAATGCACCACAAAATCCCTATTGGTTCCTGCACGCTACGATGTGTCCAGAACAATAGTCCTTAGTATCAGGATTCAGTGAAATGTGAACTCACAGACATATTCTTCATGGCGCCAGTGCAAACTGTGCAAATATAATATTATAATTTGTAATATTGTAGCATGCTGGGGGCAGGAGGGCGGCAGAGATCCCTAGCATGCTTTGAGGCAATGTGTTTGTGGACATTAAGTTTAAGTTAAATCGTGTACTGAATCATCACAGTTGTTACGTGGTACATGGTCATTAGTGTTCTTCTCACTGTTTTATAGTGTTTCTAGAAGTTTACAGTTTGCTCTTGGAAAAGAATGGATTTCGTATCATGAGTACAGTTATGTGCACTTTGACACCCTTCCCTCCAGTTTGAGCGCTGAAGAGCATTTTGCATGATGTTGGCAAGCTTGTTGCAACCTGGCAACTACATCTAACAGCAGGTGGTGATATTTGACATATTCGTCAGTTTTCATTGTGAATTAGAAAATGACTGGTGAGCCAACATCTGGCCCGCGGGCCCTGAGTTGAGTATCACTGCTTTTAAGTGTTTTAGTAATGGAACAACATTTATCCTGCATAACTTGACATCCTGCTGAAAGCCACATACAATAATGTTTGGAAGTCATTTTTAGACAGAAATCATTTTACATTGACAGTATGTGAAGGTTACTCACAGACAAACAGGCCCAGACACACACACACACACACACACACACAGTCAGAATAACACCCACAGCTGTCTGGCACCAGTTATCAGCCTCACTCTCTTTGTACCACTCATCACACAACTCCATCCGATTTCCTCTCTCTATCCCTCTTGCTCTCTTTTTTTAACCCTCTTCTCCTCCCGTGCTGTCACAGCTACTGATGATTTAGAGCAGGCCTCTGAGTGCTCCTACATTCTTCCTATTTAGCTACAGCACACTGTCCGTACTTTGCAGTCTGCTGTGCCTGTCCCTCGTCTTTCTCCGTCTCGCTCTTCTTTCTGTCTTCAAGGTCAGAGATGACATGATATCTGACTTCCAGCTGCTGTTTCCACTAGTCTTTATCCTCCGGTCTCTTGTTCTTGCCTTTTTTCAAAGGTGAAAAGGGAGACGAGAGATTGAACCAATATAACAGAGTAAAACGGGGTGAATTACAGTGAGGCACAGGGTTTAAAGTGCTGTCAAGTGCACAGTGCACTGAAGGAGTGGTGGAGCACTTGGGGGATTTTTGTGGCTGCCGGCATGTGGAGTGCACATGGAAATAAGATGAAAATGAGGAAGAATTCATTATCATATATTATCAGTGGGCTCCACTCATATTAACTTGCACTGCATAAACTAAGAAACCATCACCATCACCATCACCGCCTAATGTGTTCAGGACTGCATAAGTTTGCTGGTTGAGCAAGACTTAATCAAGGGAACCACTGTGAATCTGGTATGTGTAATCACAGCTTGACAACACTCGACACTCAAATTACAGACCACAGATGGAACACGTACCTGTTCAGTTATCTGAGAGTTAATCAGCTGTTGTGGATGACAGATGCTGAAAGAATCAAACATTAATCTCCACTCTGCTTTCTTGGCCATGATTAAAATAATTTTTTTTCCTGAGTAATTAGCTGTGTCAGCTGGTCAGAAATGTTTTATTAAAGTGAAACAGACAAGAAAAACATGTGGGTGTGCCTCCACAAATTAAAGAGAAGAAAACGGAGCATAGATTAATGCTGATCCAGTCCGAGCAGGCCGGTGGCAGACCTCAAGTACCAAGTACCAATGACACCCTGCCTCTCCTCTCCTCCCAGGGTGGTGTCTGGTAAGTCACTGAAATACCAAACAGCCACAAAAGAGGCAAAACCCTCTCTGCAACATGTGCTCACATGATAACAGAGCCCAGAGAGACGGAGAGAGAGAAACGAGAGGAGTGGGATTATTTTCAAATCAGAAAGACTGTGACTGATTTTATCTAATATGAGATAAACGCAAGACTGAGGTTAGGGAGGGAGAAGTGTGTGTGTGTGTGTGTGTGTGTGTGTTAGATCAGGGTAGGATCTTGTGGGAAACGAGCTCCTTCGATACACCCTAAGATCAATAGTTATTTTACTGCCAACACTCGGACGGGCCCAGAAGCACGATGCAAGCACACACACTTTAATGCTTACATGCACATGCACGTCAGACACGTACAGAGCAGTCAGCGCGCATCTGCCTTATGAAAACAAGCTGTATCACATCAATCACATCAGTCCTTTGCTCTTTCTCTCTTGACCTTCACTCATTCCATCGTGCACACTTTCATCTCTCTTCCCTTGCTCAGCACATCCATCCTGTCTTTCATCTATCCCTCTCTTCCCTCTAATCCATCCTTTCAACCTGGCCTGCGTCTGTGTTGGATGATCCATGTGTTCATCCTCTGATGAAAAGATGAGCTCAACGTCTACTGTCAATCAGACTGGAGCAGGAAGACTTCCTACACATTTTACATACACGTCATCCACTCGTTACAGGAAGGGGGTTCGTGACGTTCTCCGTGATCCTTTGACAAACTATGTCAAATTGCCAAATCACATCACATGATCATCACATCATACAAGCGTCATAGACAGCACTATTCACAAGCCACGGGACGTCCATGTACAAATATTGTGAATACAAGAAGATTGAGGGGCACAGGCAACATTGAAAACAAGCTAAAACTTCCTGAAGAGTGTGTAAGCCTGTGTGTGTGTGTGTGTGTGTGTAAACAGTCATGACAAAACAAGCTGCCCTTGAGTGTCTCTCTGGCATGCTGATCAGATTGCATGCTAGGATCAGAAGGATTCCACAGCCGCTCACTGTCCTCACACCGCCCCTGAAATATGTGTGTATGTGCGTTTCCAGGGCAACACGCTGGCGCCACAGAAACGCAACAGGTGCGGAACACAGATGTTTGATGGAGGTGAGGGTCAAAGGTTCAGCAGTTGTCATGGCAACAACTCTTGTACACAAACAAAGTGGTATTTTTTGTTCTTGGATCTTCAGCGAGCATCTGAGGTTTGGGATGGAGCTGCTGTGATGCACAGTGAGACAGAAAGGACAGAGAACACACTCATGCACCGAGCGGCTGTGGACGAAGGGGCTTGAACAGACGACCAATCAGCATCGACTGGACAGTGAAAGGAGGGTTAGCCAATCAACTCAGACGTCCCATCTGGACCTCAGTCTAGACCTCGCCTGACTGACTGTCACGCATGGGACAGAGAGAGAAGTATAAATTAATTAGCTACTTCACTTGATTTTCATTTCATACCACTTCATAACATTTACTTGACAGCTGGAGCTGTTTAAGTACATTACAAAATTAAGTTAAGATCTTTAGTAAAGATTAGTTTCACCTCGATAGCAGAAAAAATGCTAATTACACATCTACGTGTCTACTTTAATGATAATGATAATGATATAATACATAATAAGACCTCCTCCAATAAATAATGTCTATTATTTATATATTATATATATTTCTATCCCATTTTTTGTGACACAGACAATATTACGATTTGTATCATAATTTTACTATGTACCTAAAACGCACTTTATATGGACTTGCAAATTATGCTTATACCTCTGACGCAAACTTGTTGTGACTAAACTGTGACTTTAGCCTTCATAGATTTCATAAAATTAAAATTAAAAAAAAGAAAAAGAAAAATTAGGTTAAAATAATTAAAACTCCATCTGAACAGTTAACCCTACAAATAAGTTGTGTAAAAATATTAGAATAAAAACAGTTGTTGTTGTTTTTTGAAATATTGGTGGAAAGAAATAGAAGGTACGTGACTATTTGTCCATATTAAGGATAACATTGGCCTACAGCTTAGGTTCTATATTGTACACAGAGCTGCCGTGTAGACATTAGACAGCTGAGTTGAGCGCCTCTCTTCCCTCTCCACAATCCTTCACACACACACACACACACACACACACACACACACCTTATCATGCAATAAAGTCTCAGACTTCAGTACACACCCGCCTCCTCCTCCCCCTCCTGCTCCTCCACATACATGCTACATAGCCTTAAGGCTGATTCTCCCTACAGCATATGTCCATATGTCTGTGTGGGTTGCAGGGTTGCGTGAGACTTCAAACATTCCCTCCATCCTCCCCGTCTCAGCCCTGATCCCCGTACTGGACGGACGTGCACATTCCATATGCATATGAAGTCGCACATAGTGGTGTGTACACCTAGTCAATCTATTTTGTCTAATATGTCTAATAAATTGTCTAATAATAATTTGTCTAGTAAAAAAAAGGGAATTAGCTGAGCACTGATCTTTCCATGAAATGGTTTGGTGAGATTCTTGGAGAGAAAACCAACTTGAAAAATCAAGTTAAAGTACTCTTAATACCAGATGTTTACATTAGTTTAATATAAATCCCTTGAAATAAGAAACAAGTATATGTATAAAAGAGAGAGAATTAAACAGATCTGGCTGATATCAAAAACGGTCAAAATATCAGCAATAGAGGGGGAAACACAAGAGGATACAGGCATAAAATAAAAAAAACCTTACTGTGGAAGGAGGTGAATATGAGGATCAATTATTTATTATTAAATCAATGTTTCATCTGATGTCTAGAAGGTCAAATAGTCCCAGCTTATCAAATAGAACTAAAGTAAAACAACCATTGTTGTTATGTGTCTTGCTGTACATAGACATAAATTACATTCAAACATTTAATGCACATTCATCCAGATGTATCTGTAGTTTCTCTGCAAGCGAGGTGCATGTGTTCTGCTCGAGCCTGGGTCTGATCGAGGCTTCTTCCCGTTAAAGGGGACTTTTTCCTGCCACTGTTGCCTAATATAATGTCAGATGTTTGCTCATGTGGGGATTCTTGAATCCTTAAATTTGAATTCCTGAATCATTGGGCCTCTCTCTTAATTAAAGAGTTTGGTCTAGACCTGCTCTTTATTGAAAGCGTCTTGAGATAATACTGTTATGAATTGCCGCTATGTAAATAAAGATTGATTGATTGACACACTACCATTCTACACCCAAATACACATGCTGCAACAGATTCAACAGTCTTTCCCATAACTGAGGGCAACAGCACTGCTGATAAGGAAGACAGAAAAAGAAAAATCTGAAATTTTATGACAAAAGCATGTGGAATGGAGAAAGAGAGAATGGTGAGGAAGTTATAGAGGGAGGGAACATTAGTGAACAAATTAGTGCTTCATCTGCAGTCTGTCAGGTCAAGTAGTCCTTTAATTTTCTGATTATCAGATAAAAGCAACATTTAACATTTACTCCCTTAGTGTGTAGGGGGATGTTTTTGTTTTAGTCTATCTCTGTGTTTGTGCGTCTCTTTGTGTCTACTTTTGAAGTGGCTGATTTTTCAAATATAATGAATCACTAACCCAAGATTAAAAAGCGTTCTCTGTTGGATAACGATAACACTGCAAAGTTGTTACTGTACAGTCCAAACCATTTGCAAAATAGGACCAAATATGGAATTATTTATCCATTTTGAATTCTTTGCGAGTACAAAAAAGACATTTTTAATGGATGGCAAAACTTGACCAAAACAACGACCAGCTGAAGAATTCTTGTGCTTGCGGTAGCAGTAGATAGGCAGTTGTCAGAGAAAGCACTACATACTGTTTTGCATGGAGTAAGGACTTCTGTGGTAAAGAACTACATTGGTTTTTTATCTATTTTTCCGAACTAATCATCTTGATTTTCTTGTGCTGTGCACCAATACAACATGGTGTCAAGTAAAATGTTAAATATAGCATAATTACTGCATAATCCATTTGAGGCTCACTTCTTGAAAATAAAATAAACAAGACTACGAGTCTACAAGTCATGCAATCAGGTTTAGACAGTATAATGTTTACCTTGTGTTCAAGCATCTGCCAAATGCCAAATTTAATGGCAATCCATCCAGTTGTTAGTAGATTTCATCCTCTGGGAACCCCAACTGTCTGTCTACAAAATTCCTTGTTAATCCATCCAATAACTGTTGAGATATTTTCAGTCAGCCCTAGGGATGGCAATGCCTGTCAGTCTATCACTCAGCTGACGCCATTAGCCAAGCTGTAAAATATGATTTATGTCATGAATCTCCAGGTGGATTTGTGTAGTATGTGCTGAGGGTGTGTGTCAGTGTTTGTCTGTGTGTGTTTGTGTATATTTTTGTCTGCAGGTTCTGGTATCAAGGAGGAAGGAAAAGGAGAAAAAATGTCAAAGGAGCTGCAAAACGTTTGAACTGATAGCGCTTCATCATCAGCATATTTTCAAAAGCCACAGGGGCATATTTTTTTCTGAAGTCCTAAACCCCTGACTAGACCTTTGTGTGAGTGTATACAAGTCAAATCCTCTGTTGTTGCAGCTTAGCAGGCCCGGTATGTGGAAAATGCGCATTTCCTGGTTTGGGCGGTGCCAGTGGGGCTATGCAAAAGGTTCTGATTGGTTGAGGAAAATTATACATCGAGCCAAGCCCTGCTGTGACCTGTTCTTCACCCGCAATATTCCACATTCCAAGATCCACCTGCGTCCCCATCTGTGCGTGTTTTCATGTATGTGTGTGTTTGTGTGTGCTTTACCACATACTGTAGACACTTACATCAGCTGCTGACTTAGGTGCTCTTTCTCTTCTCTCATTTTCTTAAACTCCTCACTGGAATGCTTCAGCTCCTCTCTCAGCACTGTTTACAGACACACACACACACAGAGACACACACCAATAGATTTGAGTTTACTTGACACAATGAATGTGCTGTAAAAGCTTACAAAAGCTTGCCTGCACAAAACACCGGCTCAAAGCCAGACTTGTCACCAGAGGCTGTTAGACTGTATGATTTACAGAGAGAGAGGGAGAGAGAGACAGGTACAGGAGGCAGAGTTTTCCATCCATTGTTACTTCACACTTGAGCAAAGGAGGAAACTCTACACCAAATGAAACTATCTACGAGAGTGACAAGACTGGAAGGAGAAACAAAACAAGAGGCAGAGGAGGAGGAACACAAAAGACAGATAGAAGTTCCAGACAGGAACACGAGAGTACCTCAAACAAGAGGTGAGGAGGAAGAGTGACAAAAACAGTGGGGCTGAAAAGAAAACCAAGGTGGTAAATTGAGACATGAGGAGGCAGTTGAAAGTGAGAAAGAGAGGAAGATCAGAAGGAGGGGAGTGTGTTGAGAAGGAGGGAGTATGACGGAATTTGTTCTCAGAGGAAGCCATGAAACAGTACACCGCAGTCTGGCAGACTTTGTTGTTGTGTAGCTGCTGTATTGCTACTGTTTCCTCCCTTCACTGTCTGTCCATTTTCACCTTGACAGTTAAGATACAACGTGTACACAAAATATCTAGCGATCAAGATGCAAATATTTATTTCTTTTAATAAACACTGCAGCAGAGGAGAACATGAATTCATGGAAATATTTTTATGGGTAGTTTCTACTCACTTGAATCTGAACCTGTGCCGTTCTGTTCTGCATAATCACATTGACAGGGCCGGTGAATACATTTATTAAAAAACAGACTTGGAAGAAATGCTTAACTGCAATATTTAGGCCTCATCCATGGACTTATTGCAGCACCAGGCAAGAGCGGATATTACACCAGAGAAAAGTACTTAAGTTCCCAACTTCCATATTGTCTTTGTTGGCTTAACTTTAGTCAGATAAATTTAAAGGCAAGAACTGCTCCTCTGCAGGAGGATTAAAAGTTGTTCGGGATTGCTTTTCTTCCATGTTTGACGCAGCTATTATCGTGAAAGAGAATGCACGGTCGAAGTATTTTATTGGTATTTGCCATTTGGCATCGGTTTTATGAGAATCGGAGATACAATCAGTGCTAAAATTGGTCATATTAGCATTAGCATTACTATAACTACTATCGAAGAAGCCTGTCCTTGCTGTTTTACAAGCTAAAAAGCAGCCAAAAAAAAGCCAACAGACAAAGGCTCTGTGTGGGTGTCTGGCAAGTTGTTTGCAGGCTAGCAGTGTCGATACAGGAGTGTGTCAAACAAGTATTATGTGTTTGTATTTGTGTGTGTGCACATGTGTGTGTCTACTGTATATTGAGAGAGTTGTAAGTGAGGGTCCCTCGGAGTGGTGCGGCAGGGCACCCTGGCTGTGGCTCTGGAGAGCTCTCAAGCTGATCCAGCAATGTCAGCCTGACATTCCCTTTCTAAGAGTCTTTGTTTTCCTCGCTCTCCCATATTGTTTTTCTCTTCTTAAGTCTTCTCTTCACTCTCTCTCCTCTCTGTCTTTCTTCATCTGTTTCTTCCTTGTCCTCTCTTTTTGTTTTCCTATTTCTCTCTTACCCACTTCATCTTGCTGCTCTCTCTCTCTCTCTTTCAGCAGGAAGAGGGGAGTGTAGGAGGTCCTCCTCAAAGCAGCAATACACCAATAATTGCTTTCTGGTCACTGTGACATGACAAGGTCCACCCGGGTATAGCAACACACACTCAGACACTCAGAAACTCACACAGATTCAGAGAGACATAATGCAGAACATGCAACAAACCACTGGTTATAGAAAGACACACAGGCATTGCAAAAACACATACAGAAATACTTACAAATACACACAGTAATAGACACATTCAAACAGAAATAAGTATATAAATGCTTGATGGAGCAGAAAGGCCCTGCAATGAAAGCAAACCAGGGTGTCTGACTCTCTCTACGGTGCTTTTATTATGTGTCTCAGTGCTTAGATACGGTGCAACAAGGCGGCTGTAAATATTACAGCAACTTACTGGCAGCTGGCCACCGAGGTACTGCAGCAGTTTTACAGTACGGTTACTGGGTGGGTTTTTTTGCAGGATACATATGTGTTTGCAAGTAAATTTTCAGTAAAGTGAATCACAGTACATGTACTGTAATGACTGCTATTGTGATGATTTGAAGAAAAAAAAAACAGAATATAAAACCTTAATCGTAAATACATAAATACATAGTGTTCCTTCCATTTGACAAGTTGACCAGTCTTCTTAACAAATGCCTTCTTAACAATCCTTTCTGAGTGACTCAAACACTGGTATGGCCAGGGAAAGTTATAAGTGAAGAGAATGTCTGATAACTAAAGATATTTATGGAAAATCACTAACATAATAGGTCAGGTTTTAATGCTTTACACAGTGATAAAACTAGAAAGAATCCCGATGGATATTTGATTGACCAATCATAGATAGATAGATAGATAGATAGATAAATAGATGCTGCTATTACTCAAACCTCTTGTATATATATTATACTGTTGCCACTGATTTGATGGTATATATAAGTGTAATGAGTAATTGCTGAGTCATCATGAAACATGACGGAAAAGGTCACTGTATGAGAAATCTACAAGATAAAAAATCTACACTTACACTTAACTAGCCCATTTTCTGAAGAGGAAAACACTGTTAAAGCGACCTTAGACATTTTAGACGCACTTCACTGCTGAAGTCAGTCTGATATTAAATTTAGATTAGATTAGATATTACAATACAAGACGGAAAAGATAAAAAGCAAAGATTTAAGAAACACAGTACAGTGCCACATACAACTGGTGAGACCTTTCCCACAGAATTTACTATGTTCCACAATAACGTCACATAACTCATTTCATGAAGCATTTTTTTCACACCCTCTCCTAAAAAAACATGAACACACATAGACACACCTGAGGCTTCTCTCTGATTGGATGATGGGATCTACAATATATCAGGAGCTGTCTGTAAGTAACAGTTATGTGCAGGACCCTGTGACACTGTAGGGTCCTGTAAATTACAGGTACCTTTACAGTTACCTATTAACACACACACAGCTGCAGCCTGGAATTCTTACGAGAGTCTACAATAATATCACATTCTTAAGTGGTTGGGTACCACAAACATTTTTGGGTGTCTGCCTAGTTTGTTATGTGTAATAAAAGCAATACTTCTAAACCACAGCAGCATGGAAAGAAGTCATGGAAGCGCTAGATTGCAGAGACCCGGAGGAGTGGAGCTGCTACAGCCTCAAGATGAGTTTCACTTAACTAGAATACTACGGAATTTGTCCTCCTAGAAACTTACAACGAAGTGGCCACATGTACAAGGAAACTTGTCTTACTAGGCTTTGTTATGATATGATTTTATACATTTTGGAGTGTGTGTATTTCCTACCTGGACGTTTATGTAATAGCACTATTCATACTACAGGTCTAACAGAGTGGACAGGCGTGGACAGTGTGCTGAACAGGCCCATGACAGGAGGGAAAACTCTTTGCTAAGTTGTGTGAGAACATATTTGATGTCTCTGTATTGTCGCTAATCAAACACACACGTACACAGTTGGCTTCCAGGGAAATAGATACCATATAGACTAAGAATGGCCCAGGGTGTTGGCAGATGGCTGCGGTTCAGAGATCGGTCAAACACACACACACACACACACACACACACACAAACGCACACACACAAATTTATACAGCCTTAGTCATTCTTTTTCAAGTCCTTTCACTTTAATTTCAGTGTCAAACCTCTCTTCTCTTTTCCAAAATGTTGAATGAAAACTCACACTCAAACTGTCACCTTCAAATCAAGTTGTTGTAAGAGACAGCTGCTGACATCAGCACAAAATGAGCAGAGATTAATTATGTTTTCCTCTGCTCTCAGAGCTCGTCTTTGTCCTGCTCTCTGTAAAATTCCACACCCTTTGAGGTTGCTCTCTCGTCTCCTCCCTCCTCTTCTCCACCTAACCATAAACCACATTCATCTGTTCACATTAGGCAACCTCCTTATGTTTCTCTCCGTCTTTTTTTCCCCCCTCTCCTTCTCCTTTCTTCTGCTGCTTGACGCTAACCACAGAACGCTGATAGACAGGTAGCACAGTTTAATTGCCAGCTAACGCCCATATCACTTTGGAGTCACATGCAGGTGACTGGCTAAGGTGTGCGCTTTGTAGAGGTCTGCGTGTCAGTCCAACAAGGCCTGGGGGTTTTCCCACATAGAGGCCAGGTTCAGGCCCCCTTTCATGGACATACGGCAGGATCTGGTCATACATAAACACAGCTATAGAATATCAAATGTTTATATTATTCAGGAATTTACAGCGATATATTTGTTACGATAGATTGGTGTTGGAGTAACAGTCAACTATTTGGATAATCAAGCGTGGTTTACTTTTCAAGCAAAAATGCCCAACAGTCCCTGCTAGCCTGTTATTTTTACCACATGATACTGAAATGTTTTTGTTTTCTTGATTAAATTAGATAAGACAATTGGAATAATTGTATGAATAAAGTATTACAATAGTCTATTTTTAAAAATGTTTTTCTTTTTTTTTTAAAAAAAACATCACTTTCCTTCATCTAAGCATTATATCATTTACATCACCAACCATGAAATAGATGTGTTTGGGAGAAGATATAGATTTCTGTGACCATATGTAGTGTGTGCATGTATGTGTGTGTGTGTGTGTGCGTGTCTGTGTGTGTGTGTGTGAATTCCTGGGTGTGTATTTTAGTGCATCTGTTGGTTCGTGCAGCTGCTGCCTCTCATGCTAACGTCACTGAACAAACAAATACTCACACGGCATCAATACAAACAGCAGACCACTTTCTTTTTCTTCCTCTTCCTCTATCAAATTCTCCCTCATTCCCTCCCTTTCATACACAGACACACACCACACACACACACGCTTGGCAGCTGTTTGGAACGTGCAGCACAGAGAAGGAGTCCCACCCATGAGGTGAGCCGGAGGTTAGCTCTCCTTTGGGCATTGACTGTCAGCGATGATCACACACACTCACACAGACACAGCCTGTAGTTCTATTCTCTTTAGTTTACAGTAACAGTTCCGTTAGTTAACAGAATTTACACACATAAACCCAAAAACGCACACACATACACACATAAACCCTTCCTGCCTAAAGGTTACAAGAGTTTGTGTATCGACAGTAAACACACGTATATGCACACGTTATAATCATCCATTGTGGGCGCTGCCCTCAGAACTAAAAGAATCCACACCACAGTTAAACTAATATTTATTCCTGCTGAGAGATTATTTGCTCAAGTCCTCCTGCCTCCTTTTTCCCCCAACATTTCTCTTTCATGTCCGCTCTGTATTCAAATACACATAAATTATCCTCATGCATCTGAATCTCTGTTTCTCTCTCACTCTATCCTGTTTATATTTCCCTAAAATGCGAAGCTTCATTTGGTGTGCGTGAGTGTGTGTGTGTTACCTGAGAACACCTGTGTGTTGTGCTGCAGTATCTGAGATTTGAAGGCCTGCCAGGCCCCCATCATCTGGCTGAGGAAACCCCGTATAGCTGTGAGTTCACTGTCAGAGGAGCGGAGCGTGGATACAGTCGCTTGAAGGGCCTTCTGCTGCCGCACACACACACCTCTGACACACACAAAAGCACGAAAAAAAAAAAAAGCAGCATGAAAACTCAGTTTGAACAAAGTTTCCAGGAGAGTATTTAAGGTTTGATTGCTATTTCACAGAAGGCTAAAATATCATCTGTCACATAAAGACTGAGACAGTACTGGTAACGTCTACCACGGTAGCCGTTAACAAGTGCTGTTAAAGTGACAAATGCGCAAATAAGACAACATCAGACGTTAAAGGTGTGGCTCTGCACTTAAAATCCCAAACTGCTGGTGAAATTCTTTGTGCGACTCTCTCTCTCCCTACTTTGACTATGGCTCTTAATCCCCAATTGCTCCAGTGGTGTTTATCAGTGTGTAAGAGCAGAAGACTGCGGTTACTGCTCCCTGGTGTGAATTTGTGTAACTGTGGGCTTTTAAAGCAGAGCCTTTTTGGAAAAGAGCATACTGTGACAACATTCCCTGCATAGAAGTGCAACTGCTATGTCGCTGCGAAGAGTTTTGCACAGCACAAAACATGTTCAGTCTGTAAGTCAACATCTGAGAGCGTGCAGACCCAGATTTCTAAGAGCCGGATGAGTTTTGAGCGTGCAGTCCTGATCCTGTGTGTTCTAGTTTGTAGCTGTATTGGCAGGCTCTGAACACGCTGGATGTTAGGATCATGGCCGTACGGCAACAGGGTCCGGCTGCGCTAATTAATGTGGAGTAAATTATAAGCATTTGTAGATCTGGGCTGCTTCAGCAAAAATAGACCTGGAGCTAAAAGATAGATGAGTGGGGAAAAGAAATAAAGAGATACTCTGGTCACAAAGCCAGCGGACACACACAAACTGGTGAACTGTCTCCATCAGCTGAGACACAGCCGGATCCTGTGTACATTGTCTGAACAGATGAATACCATCTAAACCCAACGTCTGCGGTTTGAGTCCAGCTGGGGATCTATGTTTCACATCATTTCTCTTTCTCCCCACAGTTCTTGTCTGCCTCTGAACTATATCCTGTATTATCAAATAATGGCAAAAATCATTCTTGAAAATGAAAAAATAAAAAAGGGAGGAACATAGAAACTTACTTGGCTAAAGTCCATCTAAAATTAAGCAAAATCACAGTTTTAAAGACATAACTAATTAAAAATGGTTGGAAATTAAGTTAGAAATGGTACCTATTAGGACTACTTTTGAATTAATTGGACTGGAAAAATCATTCTGCCATTCTGGCTTAAAACTTTCCGATTTTCTTTTCGATTTTCTAACATTAGTAGTTTAGTATCAACACATTTTGACCTTTACTTGTCGTTTTATTTTGAAAATGGACTGAGAGATCCACTTCACATCCAGATCAAACTGAACACGTGATTACACTCTGCTTTCAGTTGGAGCTTGCATTTAAGGTGAACAAGAGAAGTCTTATTACTTGCTCAAACGTGGTTGTACATTTCCCCTCGTTACGCTCACGATTGTGTCCTTACTCGTTTAAAAATACAATTCTCCTCTTACAAATTTGTGCCTGAAGGCTCTCTCACGACTTGCAGACTAAACAGTGAATAATATGTTATGAAATCAGTTATTTTGTCATCTAATGGCCTCCGCAGTAGATAACTTGATAATTAACAGAGAAAAAAGGTAGACAGGACATAAAATAGATTTTAAAAGAGTGAATAAAAGAGATAGAGGGTCAGTGAGGACAAATGTAACTATTACGCCCTTAAAAGAAAGGGCACAGCCATGTTTTACAGTACTCTCCCTTTCCATCTCTCTCTGAAATATGTTCAGACGAAAAAGCACTTTGAGCAACATGAAAGATCACTAGCTGAGCTCACACACACACACACACACACACACACGTGCAGGCACACGCTCAATCAAGTCACAAACCCATGCAAAGCAGGGACGTGGAAAACTAGAGCGCTGGAATAGAACATTCTGTTATTCCAAGAACACTTTAAAAGGAACATGTTGGTGTGAGCACACTGAACACACACACACACACACACACACACACATATGTGGGCGCACACAGACCCATGGATACACTGCAGGCATGGGGGGGCACACATGGAGTTACACACTCACACACGCCTGTATACTCACAGACAAACCTCATGAACACGGCTGGGTCTTCCGTGCAAAGTGATGTGACAGTTTTTGAGAGCTCAGTGGGGTTTGAGTGGTTGTTGTTTTTCTTATTCAGGGTTTGTGGCTTAAGGTGATCAAAAATGAACGCAGTCTCAGACGAGATGAGACGCCATGAGAGGGGAGCTGCTCCGCGGTGCCTGAGAGTGTGTGAGTGTGTGTGCGGAGTGGAGGAGAGCACTGGCACTGCTTGTCACGAGAGCCAGTTTTATAATGTCAGATGACATAAATCATAAGGCTGACAGCACCAAATGGAGGAACAGATATGAGCCAGATCTGTCAACGGTGATAAGGCTAAGATAGTGAAAACAGAGAAAGAGAGACAGGGACTGCATGCGTTTGCTCAGCCGATGGTTTACTCATTTATCAGCTTTCAATGTCAGCCGCCTGATTGAAAAGCACTTTTTGACATCTCATCTCCTCCCTCCCACTCTCTTCACCTTCACTTCTCTCCTCTGCTCCTCTCCTGTCATTAACTGCCCACGTCTTTTTCAATCTCACATTTTATTTCCAGGAAATAGCCAGTGGGTCAGGCTGAATTAACTTTTCTTCCTCTGTTTTTCTGCTCTCTCTTTTATTGTTTTCCCTCTATCATCTCTCACAGTTGTTTCCCATCTGCCCCGGCCTTCCTGCCATGCATCTGGTCAAGGAGCAGACAGCCAATCAGGGTGATGTGAAGCCCATGCTGTTTTTTTTTTTTTTTCATTTTTCATTTTTGTGTTTCATCTCTATCCTGCTTTGGCTTTACCGAACCTTTACCGCGCCATCCCACCCCTCTTCCACTGTATCATTTCGTCTTTCCTTGCATCCTCTCTGTCTTACCTGAGAATTTCCCCTTCCTGCTTCTCTTTTCCGAGCAAGTGCTCTGCCTCCTTCTTCGTGGAAGCTGCTATCTCCAGCCTGTTGAGGAAGAAGAAGAGTGGAAGAATGAGGGTCGTGAGCAATATTCAGTCATTAGAGAGCCTAAGCCTAACGTAATGCCACTGCACTCCCATGGGGAAAAATGAGCTTATAGATGATGCAACATTAATGATAGAGAGGAGAGGATGATCGTGATGAGATGAAAAATTTAAATGTTCCTCAGAGGTAATTGATATAAAGAGATGGGCTTCCCTGCTTAGCTCATCTTATCCTGTTTCAGATAATTCAAAACATAATAAATTATTATTTGAATATGAGCAATTTTAATAGGATTGAAGTGCAAAACAGAGATAAATTGCATAGGAAAAGAAGTGCTCGCTAATGAATAAGGGTAATGGGATGGCCCTTTACTCTGCACTGCCTTTCAGCACACATTTGCCAGCCTGATTGATTGATTCCAGATAGGAGCAACCAAATCCAACAGATTCCAGCAAAGAGCAAACAAACCAGACACATAAACAGTGAGATTGTGTGATCTGGACACCTAAGAAAAACAGTGACAACACATCCTGTTCTTTCCTAAAACACCACAAATAAGCACTGACAGCCAGACAGAGAGAGGAATAAACATAATGAGTAGTGAGTACGGCAAGGAGCAGACTAGACAAATAGAGGCTAAAACCAGACAGGTACTAATCATGACCAACAAAGTTTAATCAAGAAGTGTAATTTGAGTGAGATGCAGTGATCCTGCCAGGGGATTTTCTGCTTATTGGCAGCACTATAGAAACAAATGTGAGGCAAGACAATTTGACAGTGTAGGAGAGATATTACTGATGCTAGCGATTCCCCTTTGATGTGCAGGTGATTTGCTTTGTCTGCATGCTGACGGTTCTCTGAGGTAAACTTACAATCTTCCAGTCTTATCATATTCATGTGGTGTATTTGGCCAGCCTTGCCCTGCTCGCCCTGAAGTAACAATGTCAGTTGTGTTGACATGTTATGTCGAGGACACATACAGTACAGAGTCAACAGATAAACATGAACACATGGTGATAAGTACTTCACTTACACCTGTCTATTCTTACTCCAGCGGGGAACTAACTGGCATCATAATCTAAATACTGCTACTTTAGTGACCTGAAAACACATGAGCAGTCTTAAGCTGAATTTTAATCACAGCTTAAAGTTTTATTTACTAATGATTCACAGCTTTCAAACGTTACATAGCTCCATTTGCTGAATGAAGATATAGCTAGAGGCTCAGAATCATTAAGTAAGTGGGTCTTTCAGCTTGGATTCTTTTCACTATTTAATGTTCCACAAGGTCAAGAATGATCATCCGCGCACAGAGCACGACTTAGTTATTCGTGGTGTAATATAACAGAAGTGCAAAAAAGCAGTTTAAATGTGTGTGTGTGCTCGAGCGGGACCAGGACTGAAATGCATACATTTATTTCTCTGATGAGAAATTGTGTGTTTAAATAAGCCTGCTGTTAATATATGCCTTCCTTTTCTGTCTCTATGTATGTCGGCTCTATGTTGGTTCTTGTAATATGTTTATGCTGCTATTTTGGCCTGAACTGCATCATGTTGTCTCTTTATCTTTGATGAATTTCACGTACAGTAGGGAGATTACAAGCAGTGTGGGATGAGAATGGGTTGAGTAAGTATGCATGTTTCTAGTAAAAGTGTATGTGCATGTGAGTGTGCGTGTATGAATGAGAGGCCATGTTTACAAGTAAATAAGTATGCGTGTGACTGTGGCTTCGCTGTGTGTGTGTGTGTGTGTGTGACAGAGAGAGTTAGACTTGTTAATGTGTATTTTAGCCTGCCTTGTCTTGTATGTTTGCCACTTTCTGACCAAGTATGGGTGAGCCTGTGATCCTGTCGGTGTGTGTCTGTGTGAAATGTTGTGTATGTATGCGTGCTTGCCTTTGCTTTTCAAGTGATGGCAGCTCAGACTCCCACTGTTCACCCATCTGTCCCCACCAGTCCCAAAGCGAGATCAGTAAAAAAACACTGCCCCTAGAGGGGTGAGTGTATGTTTGCGTGAATGTGTGTGTGTGTGTGTGACTTTTATGTGTGTGTATTATGTATACAAATCTGTGCGTGCTTTGTGTGTGTGAGCCTGAGCTCCTGTTCCTAGGGCAGTGGCTGTCAGTGGAATAACTAGGTAGTGCAGTGCCAGTGAGTGCGTGCCAGATTAGAGTACCCCCTACCAGCAGCCCAAATCAACTGCCTCATCAGGACATGTCACACACACACACACACACAGACACACACACACACAGACACATCAACAACACTACTGATCTGCCAGCCACAGTCTTATTGTGACCTACCATTTTTTTCTCTTTTGTGGAGTGTCCATGTGTCAGTGAGTTTACCAGATTCGTACTCCTTCATATTTTCAGAGATTTGGACTGAAGGTCAACATCACAAAGCCAAACTTAACTTCCCCTAGTGGGCTTATTTTAAGCCTCAAACTGTGTACAAAATGTTCTATGTCATTATGTCTGTTTTCCTATTTCTGTACTAAGGCTAAAACTCAAGGGTGATTGTAATTTTTGGCCCTTAAGTTTAGGACATCCTTTCCCTTCGTGTCAGATTATGAGACATCTGCAAATGATAGCTTTAAGGCCTCTCTGTACTTTACTGCCTTTAATTGTTTATGAAGTATTATTGCCTGTATTGTTTTGCTAGTTTCCCGTGTGAGCATCCATGTGTACAACATCATTTTGCTGTTTTACCTGTCATTATTTTTCTAGAAGCACAGAAGGTGCAGTATCTACAGTATCAATACAAACAGACAAAACAAATTTGGTGTAATTCATTTTTTAGCCACAAGAGACCTGCTCTCAACAGTGATCTCAGATTAGAGCCCTGTTTACTAGAGATGATTGTCAAGCATTTGCCTTTGACAGTGGTCAGGGTGAATCTGCTATAGAACTATTTAGTGATATCTTATTAGTGTAAGTCACTGAAATGTGGGTGCATCTTTGTGTGTGTATGTGTGTGTGTGTTTGTGCTGGCATTTCCAGTCATCATTAGAAGTGACATAAAAGCTTCCCCATATCAAAGCGTCATCTGTTCACCCACTGCGTGTGCGCATGTGTGTGACTTAAAAGACTGTTTTGATCAACACCATGGCAGGACATTCAAAGCTAAAAGTCATTTTACTTCGACCAAAAAGGAGGGCAAACAGAACGTAATGCACATGCGTCTAAAGGCAGACGCATAAACACACACTACCTCAGACACGGTGCATGTAAAGCTTTCAAATGTTTCTAAAATTAAAACACATTTCAGGCTCGTCAAAGACCGCCTGAATGCTTTGATGAAAACTTTATGTGGTTTAATTAGATCAATCAATGCCTCATCATAATCCTTTACTGTGTGTGTATGTGTGTGTGTGTGTATGTACACTGTTGCCCATAAAGTTGGAATAAAATGTTTTTTTTACCTCTTCTCATGAAATGATTGTGACAATGTGATTTATTCTTGATAAATAAAGTGCATATCTTCTCAACTTTATTGATCAAACTCTTCCAAACACATCACAGTGAAACTTAAACCACAATTAACCTTTGCAAACTGTGTATTCAGGCTTTAACAAGATTGGGGGTATTGTACAATTATTCCAACTTTACGGACAACAGTGTATATACATATGTATGTATATATGTATACATATGTATGTATGAACAGTTGGACATGTGCATTCAAAAGTTTAGAGAAGGTCACATTAAGTTCACCTGGAAAGGTTAGAATGCATTTTAGGTTCATCCTAAAATTTCACCCAAAAGCCGAATATCCCTAACTTTTTGTGAGTAGTGTATGTACAGTGCTTAACAAATTTATCAGACCACCTGTCATAAAAACTAGAAAACACAAATATTTTAGAAATCTGTCAAAAACTTGTTTCAAATTAAACAATTTATTATTATTTATTAGGCAAATAACAAACTGGAACAACTAAATAGTCCTTATTCATATATTTTAACCAAAAATCTTAATATTTTGTTTGACCTCCTTTGGCCCTGATTGTTTTCATGGACTTTTCGATCGTCTCTTTTGTTATTGAGTTCCAAATAGTTCCTAGCTGTTCCCAGAGACTTGCTTTGGATTACATTTGTGTGTGATCTATTTTTTAATTCAATAAATCCCAGATCTGTTCGATAGGATTCAAGTCCAGTCCATCAGTTCCACTACTCCAGATTCCTTTTACATCATTTCAAATACATCATTTTGATTAAAGAGCTTAAACATACTGGTGGGTTAACCATTACAGAAATTAAAACAATATTTTGGTGATCAGCAATACTGTTAATTTAGGGCAGCGGAGGCAAAAAAGGGCTTTCTGAAACATCTCTGTTCATACAACGGTAAGCGCCTTGCATTGTGGGACACAGTAGGTGAAGTAGACTGGTCCCATGCATGCTGCAGATTTTGCTTTTGTTTGCAAACTGTATAAGACAAACTACATTTTGTCCTATTCAATACAAACTGCCAGTCTAGTAGGCCATTTCCAGTACAGCCCTAGTCTTTTGTTGTGTTAAGGCTTTAGCCTCTTATGTTACTTCACAGATGATTTTTTTTTGTGTGTTTGAAGTTTATTCTTATTCTTTTGGAGCTGTGTGTAACAAAAAGCAATTTCCCCCTGGGGATTATTAAAGGAATTCTGATTCTGATGACAGTTGGCCACCATGTTGGATTAGTGACCTCACAGATGATGTCACAGTTGGTTGGAATGGTGACCTCACATATGATGTCACAGATGATGTCACCAGTTGTCATACGGAAGATTGTATATAGACCTTGAAAAGATCAAACCCACTGAGTTGGAGTCGACCCCACTCCCTTAGATGGGATGATGCAGCGGGTGTCCCTCACCAACAGAGGCCTCGAGTTGAGCCGCCGAGTTTCTGCAGGGTGTTCCCCCCGCTGTCAGATTCACTCGGCGTGCAAGATCGGGTATAGGGGAAGCCAAGCTTGACTCGTTTCCGTAGCGCTGCCTCTGTTTGTGTGCCGCCTGCATCATTCCATGTTCGTATTTACATTTCAAGTATGAATTTTTATCTGGACTCGGGGCTTGGTTTGTGGACCGCCACTTTGAGGCCTTGAGTCCCGCTGTACAGGCGTCGCCATATTGTTTTCATGGCCCTCGCCATCTTGGTTTTTAAGCACCAGAATAGACAAACTGCAGCTAGTTTGTTTAAGGAAACAGGACAGGCAGCTGAATCTACGCACATGGCCAGATATCATCTAAGGAACAGCTGAGCAGTCAGACAAAATGAAAAGAGCCTGTCAATCAGATATATATATATATATATTTTTTTATTTATTTATTTTTTCTCCAAGTTATCTGGTAACCATGTAAGGCCATAACGATGATTATGATCATCAAAACAGCATAAATGCACACGCGCACACACACACACACACACACACACACACAAACACAAACACAAACACACACAGTACAAGTACAAGTACAAACAATTATATCATATTATGGCTAACCGAGGATATGAAAATATCTTCCAGCTTGTCAATTTTGATTCACATTCAGAAAAGCAACCCGCCTCACTGTGTTTCATTTGTGTATGGGTTGCTATGCTACTGCTCCAACATGTTATTGTTGATTACCAAATAAACTCTGTGTGTGTGTGTGTATCCGAGTGTGTGTGTCTGACACACAGTCAGATACGCATTAATATCGTTGTTTTTGTTTATCTTGTTGTCATGAGCCCCACAGTAAAGCTGAGCCACCATTAGAGCTGAATAGAGGTCATCCTCTACCAGGGAGAGTTCTCCACCAGCTAAAATACACACAGCCACCACAGTGCTGTGTTTGTGTGTCAGTCTGTGTGTTTGATGTGGTAATATGAACTTGAAGTTGGATCTGTACTAATACCTCACATGCTGCCTTTGAAGGCTTTTTGAATTTGTACATAGTACTTGACATATTATCTAACATATACACATACAGAGAGGACGGGAGAGTACAGTGAATTGTGTATTGTTTCTGTGGTTGCTAGTGGAAACCAGAAATTATAATAAAACCACAGGAGTACGTAACTAATTTGCCATGAAGCACTTCCTTGTTACAAATGAATGCCTTTCTATTTGTCATCCTTCATTTGTCTCTCCTTCACTCCCGCTCTCCCACCTGCAAGTCATCTTATCTACCGTTACAATCCAGCCCCAGGTGTGTTTGTGTATGTGTGTGTGTGAGTGTGTGTGTGTGTGTGTGTGTGTGTGCATGCTCTCACAATTTTTTATGATTCATTCTTCATAACTGCCAAACCTAATTTTTGTTACTGTGTGCAAGAGTGATTATCCTGCCCATTGCAGGTGTATACAAGCGTGAGCAGGCGCATGCACACACAAACGGTCAGACAAACACAAATGCATTACACACATACACACACACACACACACACACACACACACACACATACACAGTCAGACACAAACACACACAGACGCAAACAGACTCACACCCAGACACACAGTTTGGATCAAGACTGAAACCAGCGAGCCAAGGGGAAGCCAGCAGAGCGCATTAAATTCCCAGACATTTCTCTCAGCTCCATAAGCATGCGCACATTTTACTTGATATGTTTCAACCTGTCTTCAGTCAGATGAACTGTCCATACCTGTTTTGTTCCCTCTCATAACACTCATGTCTATTTTCTTTATCTCTAATATATTTATCTTCTCTTTGCTACTCTCTCTCTCGTTCTAAAACGACTCTCTGACTGACAGAGCTACATGTGTCAAAAACACATTGGTGGTCTATCTGAAGGTGTTAATCGCCCAGCATCTGATTTGGCTTCCTAACCCTCCGTCTGATCAGTGCTAACCGCAGGTTGGACACTGCTGGGCTTTGATGAACAGGTGGTTATACTAGGGACGGAAATGTAATCTCTTTTTACACTGATGTGTGAACGGCATTCAACTGATTACCCATCTAATCCAAATAAAGAGACAGAGAGAGACAGCTTACCAAATGTGTGTATTTTAAGTCTGTGACGACAGCGTATATTCCAAGTGTAGGGTTACATACCGAAATGCAGTATCATATCCACTTGTCAAAATCTGAATCCCTTCGAATCCCTAGACAAAATAAATAAGATTTAGCATTTAAAGTTACTAAGTGACTACTGTTACTAAGAGTAACTAAACTCCATAATCACCTTGCGTTGTTTGAGAATATAGTTTGAGAACAGATTTGAATGGCAACTTGGACTTCCTTAAAAAACAGGCTAAAAAACCCTCTAACCTCTAATGTTGTCTTTAGCGCTTTTATTTTGCTATATTTTTTTGTTCCTTTTTTATATTAGTATTAGCTCCAAATGTAAACACATGTTCATACTTAAGTTTAAATGTCGGTAAAGTACTTTGAAACTGCCTTGTATATGAATTGTGCCATATAAATACATTTTCCTTTGCCTTTCCCTTCATAAACCGCTGGCTCCAAATACTGGAAGTCCTGAACTAGTCCTCTGTTAGGCTTTAAATGTTTCTCTGGGTAATTCTTCATACTATTTCAATAACCTTAAAAACACAGTCTACTCACGGTTACATAGTGACGATTCTTTTTCCATACAAATGATCTTTGGCTGAAACCGGCTTGGAAAGACACCTACACCTGCCTTGGCCAAGAGTTTCATATGAGGAGGTCTAACACAGCTGGAAGTGAATTTAGCAGATCTGTGTCATGTGTCTGTTTGAATGAGGTTTTGTCACATCTTACTCATATGAGATGGTAGGCCATCAGATACCTCAGGATCCTGACTGCCAGTGTTACCATTTAAGATTGTAATTAACACCCCTGAGTAAATGGTAATCTGGTGATGAGCTATAGGCAGTTTTTGAATTATGATCAGTTATATGTACTAATCTTGATTGATTGAAGATGTAAGACTTCCTTGTCTATTAGACTTGAATTGGTACCAGAAAGAAGATACAAGGTCATAATTACTACTGGGATGTTGACATGAGTGGTATTTACAAATCATAAAGGTAAAAAAGGTAAGTAATATGACATGAACATGGCATATGTCTATTTCTCTTTCCCTCCCTCTTCCTTTCTCTTCGGCAGATCAAAATATCTCCAACTCATCCGTGTCTGAACTTGTCTTGCAGGTGACATTTTAAAATCAGGTGTAATTGCACTCTGCAAATTACTACCCCTCTCACATTCCTTTCCTCTGTCATACTCCTGTCATCCACACACTCACTCTCAAACACTGATGTCACGAACACACATGCTGTCTGACAGGTGACATTTTAATCAGGTTTGGTTTGTGTGGGGAGTGTTGTTATCAAGCTACCAGTCAGGCTCTCCCACTTCACACACACACACACACACACGCGCACACACCACAACCGCCTTTGTCATCCTGTCACACTAACACAGGATCAAACACCTAAGTCAGTTATAGGAAGAAAGCAGTGACATGTTAAGAGGAGAAGAGGAAAACCTGTATGTGTGGGTTTGGTTATAGTTGTATGTCAGGGTGTAGATCAGTACAAAAAAACTGGTTCAAATCCAAAAACAGTATTGGGAAAAGCCAGAACCCTGCTGGCTAGAAACATTTACCTATAAAATCTATTGTCTTTTTATGGTAACTTACATAATCTCCCAACAAAAGCTGTATTAAGTCACTCAGGAAGGGAGGGGAGGGCCGTCAATCATAAACGCATCTCACATAACAACAGAGTCACACTCCTGCTGTGCAGCCAGCCATTCAGAACATCCTCATTAACTCCCACTCGCATGCTAGCTCTCACCTTTTCTCTCCCTCCCTCTTTTGCTTTTTAATCTGTTCATTACCACCTGTGTATGTGATGGTGAACAATCGCAGTAAAGTACTGCCAAATTGCTGGTGAAAGTATTTAGGGATCAACAGAGAGAGAGAGAGAGAGAGAAAGAGGAGAGTTTAAGAAAGGGTGTAAAAAAGCTAATTAGTTTTATGAACAGGTGAGGGAGGTAGAAGACTGAATTTGATAAAATATTTCATTCAAATGAAAAAAGAAATATTGCATATTTTAACGCAGATGAACACTGAGATGTATACAGAGAAATAAAATGATAAAAGCAAGATGACAGATACAGCAAGAGAGAGAGAGATAGTTAAAGACAGGCAGAGATGGAAAGAATGCAAGTAAAAAAATAGAGAAAGACACAAAGAAGAAAGAAAGAGCAGGAGAGGGAACCCACTGCTGTCAGCCCATGCTGGCCTCTCACACATCACTGTGCCGTGCATCATTATCTCTGCTTGAACTTTGACCTCCTGACCCACGCTTGGCCCCAAGGCTCCAGAGCAGGACTGTGCGGAGCATGTGTTTGTTGTTTGTGTGTGTGTGTGTGTGTGTGTGTGTGTGTTTGCGTGTGTGTGTGTTTGCGTGTGGTTGTGACTCAATGAGGAGGCAGTGTTTGAGAGAGATAATCAGCTTACATTAGACCAGATAGTGGATTGGCTCACTAGTCTGCCACACACATAACAACATACGGACAACCTGAAACCCAGCAGGCCATGTGAGCATACTGGCTGTGGCCTACACATACATGCACAAACAGAGACTGAAAAACAGCAAAACATCCACTATGAACCCTTTCACAGTGGATGTTTGAGACAGGTTTTGACATTTCTGTTCTGTAATTTCTTGTTATAGATTGCTCAGTGTAGGATACACAGATAATTACCAACACATGAGGAAGGTCTATAAGTGAGTTGAGGAAAGATAGGAAGGTACACATGTGATAAACCTTACATTTTTATGTGGACAGTGGATGAAATGAAAATAAAACTTTAGAACTTTGCAATTTGACCAGCTGTGATGAACAGTAACAATAGCAAACCACTTTGCTATAACGTTCAAGTGCGTGGGTGGCCAGTGTCTCTTTTTAACATCAGAAGACAAGTCCTTCCTGAGAGCTACACCAAAATAAAACAATATAAAGTAGGATCAGAATTTGAAGTCCCTGCTTAACCCTATATATATTGTCAGTTATTGTGGCTGATAAGACCCCTGCTCATATTGAGGCTGGGAGGAGCTGGAGGTGTATAGGCCATTACCTGAATGGTTTCTACTTAAGGCTTCAGATTGGCGTCATTATTTTGAATTTCAACAAGGGAGCCTTAAGATGTTTTGGGCTTTCATAGCCTTCTCATGAGTCATGGCATGCAAGCATTTCAAACATATTTCCCAGAGACTTAACTTACCCTCTGATGGCTCTTTGATTACAGACGCCTGCTATTTGATTACCAACACTAAAGCTGATGTAAGCGACACAACAGGTACCTTCACCACCCGCGTGCATGTGTGTGTACATCATACTGTATCACTTAAAAAACTGAAATTAAATGGGATGTATTTATTTTGAAAGGAGCTCTGACATTAGTGAGAGCTAATAATATCTAACTTATTCATAAAACCATTGACCATTCCCTAGAATAGCTTCATTCAGCCCCCTGAACCTGTTGCATTCAGCTAAGATACAGAACATATGAAGGTGGAGAGAGAAATAACAATAAAAGATGACGTGGTAATGAAAATAAAAGGAGCTGCACCCATTACTTTCAATTATAACATGCCGAATGTCTCTGTTGCATTCTAGTCTATTAAGTCCACTGTCCGTGTAGAAAATGGTCCTTTGATTTCCACTGTGACTGTTTAATGTTGATGCGAGTATCAAAAGAAGCTCTTCCTCTCTAATACTGTGGGTCTGAGAATTAACAGTATAACTAGTCACGCTTCCAGTTGTATAGACAGATCACAGCCACCAATGAGAAAAAATCTGGTAAGAACTGGTCCACCACTAGCTTAGTTGATGACCTTGTTGGTGATTTTAATGATCAAATAATATTCTCACAAGATAAAGTTGCTGCTGGACAGACAGAACAGCCAATTAATCCACAAACCACCATGGAAATCTGCTGCAATTTGTCAAAAACCTGATAATGGAGAAAAAGTAAACTGTCCCCTCCACGTTTTTACAGATAAAGTTATAATTCACAATAATGCAGCCAAGAAAGACAGACAAACCCATTTCTCTAACATTTTTCAGATAACCATATTACTCCTCCAATGCTTTTCTCCACCACTCAACAGTCCAATACATCCATTACGTGCTCTCATTCTTCATAAGCACTCAATATGTATAGCAAACGCATCACTAATTTTGGCATCCTCTCAAATAGCATAACAAGCAAACCACAGCACAGAGGCCGCCCTACTAAAAGGTCAGAAATATTCTGATAATTAATTTCAGAAATGCTTAACTGAGAGTGCGTTGTCAGCCTGGGTGCTTATCAAAGACTTAAGGTATTGAATGTGGTATTCCTCAAGGAAGCACTCTTGGCCCACTTCAGTTTTCATTTCATCTGCTCCTACTTGAAAATACCATGTCAACTACCTATGGTGGTAATATATAAGCAAGAAAAACATTTTCAATTCTCTCATAAAATGAGAGGGATGTTTGTCATACATTGTGGATACAAACACATTATTTCCTCTCATATTAAGTCAGACAGCTAATGTTTGTTGTTGAGCAAAACAACTCCGGCCAGTGAACAAACCTAATAAATGTTGCACAACAGCCTTGTTTCATTAAACTGGATTAAACACTTTAATGAGCTGAATATATCTATCTTCCCTTTTCTATGTACTGGATGATAGAAGATGCTAGTGGGATATATAATAGCAAGGTTTGTGTTAGAGATGCACATGCCCCCTCCAGATAGTGGATACATGTCTGATTTGTCTGAGAGTGTGTTTACGTGATTTTGTGTTAACAGCATGACTCACAGGATAATTGCCCACATGAAGCCTGGCATTAGAGATCGTTTCACACCAGGGACAGGAAGCACAGACAAACACAGACAAACCTCACCTCTTCTCCAGCTGTTGGAAGTATTTTCGAAGCTTGTCTAAATTTTTATTGGCCGTTTGAAGTTCCTCACTCAGAACTTTCTCTCTCTCCTCGGTCCTCCTCTCCAGCTCTTCTCTCTGTTTCTTCAGTCTCTCCGCCTCCAAGTCTCCAAGCTCCCTTGTAAGTTGTCGCTCTTTTTCTTCACTGATTTTCTGATACTCCTCTTTCATCTCTCTCCACTTCCTCTCGTAAGTTTTTTCAAACTCCTTTCTCAGAGCTCTCTCCATGTCTTTGTTCCTCTCTTCAAGCCCTTTTCGTATGCTTTTCTCTTTCTCCTCTGCCTGTCTCTGCACCTCCAGGTGAAGTGCCCTCTCCCACTCCAGCCTGCCCAGCTCCAGTGCCTCTCGCTGGGCCTTCTCCTGCTGTGCAGTCTCTCTCACTCCCTGGAGCTCAACTTCCAACTGAGCCACTTTGGTGTGGAGCTGATGGAACTCGTGGAAAATCAGGTAGCTGACACCACAGTAGCGGCACACCGTCTCACTGCGCGCCATCTGGGGGGAAAATACACAGTTTGTTAGAAATGATATAATAATTGAAAATATCATGCCTGAAAATAGCACAACTAAATAGAATGCAGTCGTTTTTAATGTTATCAATTACACTTGTACTTGTGATGCTATGACAAGAATTAGATATCACTTAAATAAGTAAAATATAAACCACCAACAGAGGCAAATACCTCAATTGTAATGCAATTGCAAGGATTAATATTCAAATATGAGAAACAATGATGAGTCTTTCTCAAGCATCGAATGAAGTGTGGCTATTTAAGAATTAAGTATATCAACATGTACTGAATATTAGGAATAGGCCATGATTTTATATTATATTATTCAAATAGTCCCTAAATTATAAAAAACCTAATAGTTTTTGTGACTATCATCCTGTCTCAAATTCACATACTGAATATTATCTCTATAAGAAAATCATGAGATATATATATATATATATATATGGGTAGAGTGAGTACTTGTGTGTTGACTATTGTATAACTCAATGCGCAAGAAAATACAACACAGAATGAAATGAAAACTGAGTCTAGAAATAACATTCAGTTTTTTATGCTTCACTGTATAGAGCCTTTAAAGCTGAAGTATCAAAGCTGTCTATAAAAAACATTTAGACTGACAACTGCAGGCCCCATTATCCACCCAAATCTGTTGCAACCGCTAGTGTCAAAAACATCTTTTTATCTGTCAGCAGTTCAAAGCAGAAGAACACAGATGCTCTAATCCCTCCCTCAGATATTGTTTTTACTGCTGTCTGTTAGAAAAAAAAATCTCCCAAAATTATCTTTCTTTCTGTGTGTGTGTCAGTGTATTCTCTCTGAGCTGTTGTCACTTCATTCAGGCTTATGAGGGATAAGATCACATCCCCCAAGCTTTCATCTTCTCGATGATATGTGGCAGCAAGGCAGCTGAAATTTGGATGACATACTGACAGCTCCCATGTCAGAAATCTCCAAATAGACTGCTACATGATGTAAACAAGGTGAAAGAAACTTGCCAACAAAGCTGACATGCTTAGGAAGACAACAGGGAACAGGACAGATCATCTAATTACTGCTGTCAAGACACAAAGTCATGAGATTGCCCATTTGGCCATCCACTTGTTTGAGTGTTACCGAGACATCAAAGAAACTAACGACTGGAGTGGCATGAAATTTGGTGTGCATATTTGTGTTTCCCATGGTAAGACCCCTTTTGAATTTGATAACCCATAACCTCTTCTCCAGTGCCACATTCAGATCAGAATTGGCATTTTCTAATGAGCATAGCTCTCAGACAGACATTCATGAGGACTTTAATGCTTAAAAAACGGTTTGTTTTGATGAGACCATGACCCTTCCCCTTTTCCCCCAGGCCCGCAGCACCAGGGACTAATGGTGGAGGTGATTTATGTGAAGTCCTTGATTGGTAACATGACACCAAGCTCAAATCTAGGGAGTTTACATACTGCCTCAGGACAATTAAAACAGTGTCAGGTTAGTTTTCTATTCAAATGAAACAATGCTGAAAATTAAATGCAAGTTAAGTTTACTCCCATCATCTCCTCCAGCTGTTACAAATGTAAACAAAAATGTAAATGTAAAACTACT